>NW_024962298.1:1753306-1830153 GCF_019238085.1 Lagopus leucura
GGATGAGGATGAGGATGAGGATGAGGATGAGGATGAGGATGAGGATGAGGATGAGGATGAGGAGACTGCTGGAGGCCAGGAAGGCAGTGGGTGGAATGTCTAAGGTTGCCCGGAGGTGCTGTGGGTGCTCTATCCATGGAGGTGCCTGAAGCCATGGATGGGGCCCTGGGTAACCTGAGCTCATGGGGGGCAGCCAGCTCATGGTGAAGAGCTGGAATTGGTTGGGCTTTAAGGTCTCCTTCCAACCCAACCATTCTATGATTCTAAGAACAGATGATCATAGAATTAGAGGTTCATAGAATGGCATAGGATGGAAGGGGTCCTAAAGCCCTCCCAGCTCCAACCCCTGCCATGGAATCAGGCTGCCCACAGCCCCATCCATGGCCTGGGGCACCTCCAGGGATGGGGCACACACACCTCTCTGAGCGCTCCACCGCCCTTTGAGTAAATAACTCCTTCTGTTCTTACATTGCTCCCTTCATCTCGGCTGCTCCGCCTCTTCTCACCTCGACAGCATCTACTGCAAGCAGTGCTGCAGGGCGGTGTGCTGCATCTGCGCTCTGCTGGACGCCGCTCACAGCGGGCAGCACTGCGACGTCAGCACGGAGGCACGGCTGCGGCAGGACGAGCTGGCAGCGCTGGGGCAGGAGCTGGCGCGGAGGCGGGGCGGCTTCGAGGCGTCGCGTGCGGCGCTGCAGGACGAGGCGGCGCGGCTGGAGGCGGCGGGGCTCGGGGTGCGGGAGCTGGTGAGGCAGCGCGTGGAGCAGCTGGTGAGGCTGATCCGGCACGAGGAGGAGGAGCTGCTGGCCACGGTGGAGAGGAGGCAGGAGAAGAGCCGCAGGGAGCTGGAGAGGGAGCTGCGGCGCGTGGAGGCCGTGCTGCGGAGGATGGAGGCGGGCGAGAGGCTGGTGGAGAAGATGGGCCTCTATGCCACGGAGCAGGAGGTGATGGACATGCAGCCCTTCGTCAAGGATGCGCTGGAGGAGCTGCAGAGGCAGCGCCCGGCGGCGGATGGGGAGCTGGGGCTGCACGAGGACTTTGCCGAGTGCCGTGCCAGGCTGCAGGCGCTGGCTGAGCGCATTGAGGGGCTGCAAGGTGAGATGTGGGCACGCTGCTCCGCGGAGCTGGGTGGAGGCCAAAAGCCAGGCTGGGTGTCCTACGTTGGGATTCACATCTCCTCCCACTTGGAGGACGGTGGTTGCTGCCCTCGCTCCAAGGCTGGGATGCCACCGTTGCTTCCGTTGCTGCCAAAGCGATGGTGGGGCTTGCTGAGTGCAGCCAGCCCCCAGTGCGCAGTAAGGGGAGGGATGATGGTAAGTCATCTGTGCCCTGGGCTGGGGAAGGTGAGTGGCATGTGGATGTGGGTGTGCAGGAGGGCTGGGGTTGTCCTCTCCAAGAAGTGTGGCATGCACACGGGTCGCCTCTGTCCCTGGGCCCCGGCGTGCTGCCATCTGCTGAGCGCTCCATCCATGCTGTCCTTGCTAAGCTCCCTCTCCTGCTCCCTTCAGCCCCGCTCCCCACAGCAGGTCCCGCTGTCCGCCAGCAGGACACGGCATCTGAGGACAGCAGCACTCCGACCCTCGACCTGCAGCCTCAGCCCCATAGCCCAGGAGGAGACGCACCCCCCACACCACCCACCCCTGCTGCACAGCGGGATGAAGGAGCAGAGGAAGGCTCAGCATCACCTCTCAGTGCTGCTGGGGACACCACATCTCTCCCCAAGAGCCTCCAGACTTCCCTGGCTGCCCTGCAGGAAGATTTTGGTTGCTGGGCCAGGGCACACCTGCAGCACACGGATGAGCTGCTGGGGGTCACCGCTTGCCTGCTGCAGGCTCAGCGCAGACAGAACAAACACCTGGTGTCCCTGTCCCGTGGGGTGCACTCCATGGCCCGCTCCCTCAGTGCCATCGCCTCCTCTATGGGGACAGTGCTGCAACTGAGGCCTCAGGACCCCAGATCTATGCTCACCCCACAGGAGCCCTCACTGCCCTTCAACCTGCTGGATTTGTTCTGCCCCAGCACCTCGCAGCAGAATGAAACGGATCGGGGTCCTGCAGCACCTCCCCCTGCTGCCGAGCCCCCCGCCAGGTCCCCATCACCCAAGGCCCCCAGCCCAGTGCTGGAGGAGGAGCATCCCAGCAGGGGCAAGCGAGACTGGAAGCACACTGCTGGCCCCAGGAAGAGGAGGAAGAAGTGAGGGGAAACGGTGTGCAATGATACTGCAGGAGAGCAGTGAGGATTGGGCTCCATCTGCAAACCAGGATGCCTAAAAAACCCATGGAAAGTCACTGCAGGGACCAAGCTCCCCACCTCACTTGCTATGCCAATAAAATCCTCCTGGGCTGAGCGTTTGTCTTTTGCTGGTGTCACAGCCCAAAAGGGCTCTCCTGAGAGCTTCCCAAATTGTGTCCCACTTCCCCCAACGAATGGTTTGAACATGTCCACGGCCACATCCTGAGCATTGCTGGAGAGCATTCCTATGGCATGTCCCCAGCTACCAAATCACAGCAGCTTCATTGCATGATGCTACTAATGGCCTTTTCAGCTTTCCAGCATATGTGGGCGGCTGAATGAGCGAGCATTTTACCAGCCCAGCCTCACGGCTTGAGTTTGGCCTCTGCAACATCTCCCAGTGGGGCTCAGGACTGCCCGTGTCTCCAGCATCCCCGTGGCAGCAGAGGGCACACGGCCCCACAGCCACCTGCACCTCCTGCAGAGGGTTTTGCAACACCCGTTACTCTCAGACACCTCCAGCACTGCTCACCCTCCTCATCCTGCTGTGTTTTTTGTTCTTTCAGAAGCTGCCCCCACTCCAGCCACCACGAAAAGCTCCCACCAGGTGAGATCTGCTTTTTGCTCACACCACAAGCCATCCCAAATCCCAGGGCTTCCCACGACGTCTCCAAGCACCCCTGTATCTCCTATTCATGGCCTCCACCTCCGCCCCTTGCCTCAGGTCCTCTGTTGGTCCCTGTGTGGTCCCATCACATCCCCAGGCTGGCACACTGGGTTTGCTCACCAAAGCAAGGACTGTGCATCATTGTGCCTGCCTCAGTGTCATTACTTTGAGGCTCTTTCCTTGGGTTCAAAAACGAGTGCCTTGAGGATCCTCAGCCTTTCCCTCGGACTTGTGTGGTTGTGCTCTGGCAGCAAAGGACATCCCTGGCCACACGGGGATGCTCACTGAGCTCTGCTTTGCCCACTCAGGTCCCATTGACCTCCAACCCTGCCAAGAGGAAGAAAGATGAAAGCACCACCACGCTGCAACTTCCTGCAAAAGTGATAAAGGTTGAGAAGGACGACAATGAGTGGAGCACATCAGTGGTGCCACAGGAACCAAACTGCTTGCCCCAGCCCCAGACCAGCTTTTCTGCACCCACTATGGCTGCCAGCAGGGAAGGTTGCCTGCTGAACATCGTGCCAGACAGCAGTGATGAGATGCATGACTCAGGTAAGCAATGCTCCTGCAGGCATCAGGTGGATTCTGGGGGCCAGTTTGCAGCATCCCCAAGAAGTTCCCAGGATGATGGTCACATCTCAATGCATCTTCTTGTTCAGATGGTTGCCCCCCATTACCTCTTTGCTCCCAGGGCACCTCAGCTCAGCTGACGATGCTGACAGGGGGTCAGTTGGCCCTTGTGCTCACTGCAGGTCAGACAGTCCTGTGTCCCAAAGGTGATAGGTCTTTTCTCTCTGTGCAGATAGCGACCTTCTCAACTTGGGCAGCGATGAAGAGGACAGCATGGATGAGGAGTTGCTGGTGAGTTAAGATCCTGGTAAAGAACTTCTGAAATCCTTCCTGATAGCCCCATCTTTCCTGTCATCTTAGAGCAGAAAGCTACTCGGTAAGGTTCCCAGCAGGTCACTCCAAGTCGTCCAGCAGTTAGTTTGAATAGATCCCTTTGGTCACCTCCAGGACGCACAAACACCCTGAGCTGCTCCCTGGTTCTTCCTGAGATGTTTATTAAAAGCTAGTCGTTTGCTCCACCAGGACCCCAGTCTGCTAGATGATATGCTCGAGGATGGCACCAGCACTGACAACACACACCTTCCCATCTGCCTCCAGAACACGCTGGATGTGGGACAAGGAACCGTGATCTTCTTTGACGTTAAGATTTGGAGTAAGATCCTAAGTGGGAACGTCTTCTGTAATGAGTATGCCATGTTGAAGCTGGCTTAGATCCCCACGTATGGCAGCATCACTTTTGATTTATGTGGGGTGGGCAGAAGTTGGGAAGCTTTGTGAGGTATTGGCACGGGCTGCCCTCAGAGGTGGTGGAGTCACTGTCCCTGGAGGTGTTCAAGAAAACAATAGATGTGGCACTGTGGGACATGGTCTAAAGTGGTTACAGGTACGGGGCTGGATGATTTTAGTTGTCTTTCCAACTTTAATGATGCTACGATTCTATGAAGTTCAGATATTTCTGCCATAGGCTTGGTGATGTAAGAGAGAGGACAACCTCTTGAGCCCCTAAGGGCCTTGCTTTTGAGACAGACAGGGGGCTGTTAAAGGCTCAGTGACTCAGTGTTTTATTTCCGTGCTGAATAAGAGGTTAATTGTTCCCATTCTTCCTCTCTCCTCCTCTTTCACTTTTCCCTCGACCTCTCCAGAAAATGAAGTCATTCAGATGGCGGTGGTCGATAAAGAGAAAATACTCTCAGTCCTCATTCAGCCCACGATGCGTTTGCCCAACTCGATGGCCAAAACTAGCAGCTACGAGGTGGGCCTGAGGGATCTGCTTAGCCACCTCAGCACCATCCGCAGGCCCATCCTGGCTGCCTTTAGTCTCTGGTCACTGCCCCTTCCCACCCTCCTGAAAAGTCTGATGGCCATTGGCAAGAAAGAGGAGTTCCTCTCCACGATCTACGGCTTCCTGGATGTTCTACCCCTAATCAAGGAGAAGGTCCCCGAGAAGGAAAGCTGCAAGCTGAAGAACTTGGCCAGCAACTTGCTGTGGCGGGACCTCAGCAACTGCAGCACCATGGAAAGTGCGAGCGCCATGATGGACCTGTGCAACGTCCTGGAGATCGACCTGGAGAACAAACCCAGGCAGCTCCTCAGCCCTGCCGGCCTGGAGTCCTTCATGTCCCTGCAACCCTTGCTGGACAAGAAGCTGCTCAGCCGGCCCTCGGCCCAGACGTTGGCTTCCCATGGCGTCGGCCTCCCCGAGCTGCACGCCTGCTTCGCGTGCGACCCCGCCAGGGGTCTCCCCAAGATGTGCGCCTTGGTCAATGCCCACAGGCATCCCTCTGAGAAGAAGGTCCGTCACCTGAGCAAGATCAAGGCCTACTTCCAGCAGCAGCCGCTGGCGGGTAGCAGCCAGACCTCAGTACACGATGGGTTGCTGGAGGCCACAAAGACTAAGCAAGACAGATGAACAGTACTCCTTACCAATCCCATCCCACTGCCCTGCGTGGGATGCAACCTGGGTTTGCGGTTCGAACGCCCAAAGTGAGCACTCTCCAAACACAATGCCAGCCAGGCCGTTGCTTGATGGGGTAATGACCTTAATTGCTCTTTCTGTGTATGCATGCAGATGAAATAAATTGTTTCTCTGCTTCGTCACCTGCTGCAAATACTTTGCTTTACTCCCCACGCCCATGTTCAGTGTGGAGGAGGCTCAGGTAGACCTCTGCTCAATACAACTCCCTGACAGGAGGTCGTGGCAAAGTGGGGGTCGGCCTCTGCCCCAGGTAACAGTGAGAGGATGAGAGGTGATGCACATCAAGTTGTGCTAGGGGAGGTTCGGGTCGGGTATCAGGAAATGTTTCTTCTTTGGAAGAGTGATAATGCATTGACACAGGCTGCCCAGGGAGGTGGGGCAGTCACTGTCCCTGCAGGGGCTCAACAGCTGTTGGAGTTGTCACACTGAGCGACGTGGCTGAGGGCAATCAGAGCCTCCCCAGAGCCTTCTCCAAGCTAAAAGCAGACAAGATAACTACCTACACCTGATTTGTAAAAGATATCCCAAGTCAGTAAAGGCATAAGACGTTTCCAGACCTGAATCTGCCCTTAAATGCTGCATCGGAGAAAAGGGGAGACTTGTGCCCATCTTTCAAACAGATCTTGTAGGTACCTGGTCTGGAGTTGGGACACGTCTCCTGGGAGATCTTGCAGGGCTGCTTATTACCAGAAAAGATGTTAAAAAGAAACTGCAGTTAGCTGCACAGCATGTTTGACACCAGCTCCTTGTTAGCTAATTAACACCATCCCCAGGGGACTGGGTGCTGCCAATTATCTTTGATGGGAGTGAGGGCTACAAAAAGCCCTGGGCAGCCCCCTGCCCCTTATGCTGGGTTCTGGCAGGCAGGATGAGGCTCCTGAGCTGCCTGGGCTTTGCTCTTTTCTGCTGCCTCCTGGAGATGGGAGCTGCCTACACCTCTTGGGGCTTTCTCCGAGGGGAGACGGAGCTGTGGGGGGCTCAGTCCTTGGGGCAGCCCCATGCCTTCTCCCAGCCCTCCCCATGGGCATGGGTGGACGTGTCCCAGCTCCAGGCTGCATCCCCACTGCACCCCGTGTCTGTGTGGTGCCAGGAGGCTCAGATGGTGATCACAGTGCACAGGGACCTCTTTGGTACCGGGCGCCTGGTCCGGGCTGCAGACCTGACCCTGGGTACGGCTGCCTGCCCGGCCACAGCCCAGAATGCTGCTGAGAACGTGGTGACCTTCACGGCTGGGCTGCATGAGTGTGGCAGCACCCTCAGGGTAAGGCTGGGGGCCACGGGTGGGGGCTGACTCCTTGTTTGCACCTGGGGGTGCTGTGTAGCAAGGGATGCTGAGCCTTTGGGTGTTTAACTGGGAAGTTCTGACTGGTTTCTTCCCATTTGTTTAGAAGGGTTGGAAGCAAACCTAAAGAGGAAGCAGCTGCCAGCCCTCCCAGTGCTTGTTACTTCACATAGCCAAGGGCAGGCTTGGCGCTGCTGAAGCTTCTTTAGCCTGCTGGTGTCTCTGATGCAACACTTAATGGAGCACAGTGGCTGGGCTCTGTGCTTAGGGAAACAATTACAAGGTTTTCCTTATAGCTGGGAGCCTCAGTTCCTCTCTGAAGGCTGCAGCTGACAGTGAGTTTAGGGAAGTCTGGGTGCTGCCTGCTGTTGCTAGAGCATGTGTATGGTAACTGTTGAGTCACAGCCTGAACCACTGATTGAGCACCTGGGGAAAGGACCCTGGCAGCACAGGTGAAGGCAATTCAGCTGTGTGATAGGAAGGGGTGGATCCTGGCTGCACCTCGCTTTGACCTCATTTAAGGGCTGACTGCCCCTGGAGGAGGATCCGTGGTTGGAGATCCCTCCCTTGCAGAGTATTCCCTGCAAGCCTAGATCTTCAGGGACAGGTGAAGCCTTTCCTTTTTTCTTTGTAACCCCTTTCCATTGCATTAGTCCCGTTGTTATGACACCTCCTGCATGCCCATTCCACAGCACTGATCTTTTGATTGTTACAGAATGGCATGAAGCTGCTCTGAAAAAAGCTCAATCTCCTGGGAGAGGCTGTGGGGCTCCACTTGTGTGGCTGGAGGAGGAGGGTACTTGGTGACTGCATCATGCAATCTGCCTCTCCCCAGGTCACCCCTGAGGCTCTCATCTACAGCACAAGCTTGAATTACAACCCAGTCCACGCTGGCAACCCTGTTGTCATCCGCACCAGCCCAGCTGTGGTTCCAATTGAGTGCCACTACCCAAGGTGAGTTGATGTGGATGGGCACCAAGCCCTCCTGCAGCAGCGGAGCCTTCTGATCACGAGCATTACTCCCCAGGAGGAACAACGTGAGCAGCCATGCCATCCAGCCCACGTGGGCACCCTTCCACTCCACCCTCTCCTCTGAGCAGAAGCTGCTCTTCTCCTTGCACCTAATGAACGGTAGGTTTGGAGCAGGGGTCTCCCCTGGTGCGTGGGATGGGTGAGCTCCCCAGGTGACAGAGCTCCTGGGCCTTGTGTCCTCATAGGGTTCCTTGTGTGTGAGCAGTGAACCGTCTTCCTTTCATTCCAGATGACTGGAGCACTGAGAGGGCCTCTACTGTGTTCCAGCTGGGGGAGGTCCTCCACATGCAGGCGAGTGTCAGCGTGGGGAACCACACACCTCTGAGGCTCTTTGTGGACAGCTGCGTGGCCACCCCCAGCCCAGACAGGGGCTCCTCTCCCCAGTATGCATTCATTGACTTCAGCGGGTAAGAGCTGCCTGTGCCCTGCTCTTGGCTCACCTCTCGGAGCCCTGGCTCTCAGCCACCTGGCTGACCTTTGTTTGTACCTAGGTGCATGGTGGATGGGCGGCTGGATGATGCTACCTCGACTTTTATATCCCCAAGGCCCCGGCTAGATGTGCTTCAGTTTGCAGTAGATGTGTTCAAGTTTGCAGGAGACTCCAGCAGCCTGGTAAATCCAAGATGGTGAACTCCCTTGTTTAGATGTTGTCCAACCTTGTGCCACGGCGTGAGTCAGTGCAGCTTTGGGGTTGTGTTGGGAAAGTATTCCTAGTCATTTGAGTTGGAAGGGACCCTTAAAGTCCATCAGTGCAGCCCCTGCAATGCACAGGGACACCCACAGCACATCAGGTGCTCAGAGCCCTCCAGCCTGAGCTTGGTGTCTGCAGGGATGGGGCACCACAGCCTCTTTGGGCAATCTGTGCCAGTGCCTCGCTGCCCTTAGTGTAAAAACAAAAAAACTTCCTTACATCCAATATAAATCTCTTCTCTTCTAGTTTGAATCCATTTCCCCCTTGTCCTACCCTTCAACAGACTCTGTTAGAGTCTGTCCCCTCGTAGCAACACGTGGATGGGGTGTTACTGCTTCTGATCGTAGCCCTGTGAGCCCAGGCTCCTCCCTGGGTAATGGTTCTGGTCAAGACAAGCCCCCCTGGGTTAAGCTTGAACGGCTGCACTCAGTGTTCTGAAAGAAGCAGTGGTGTCTGGAGTGCCTCGGGGAGATAGTGGTCCCTCACAGGGCATGGGGAAGCCATGTGTGTGCCTCTGAGCTGACTGACCACCTCACCCTGCTGCTTGGTCTCTCAGCTTTACATCACCTGCCACCTGAAGGTCTCCCCAGCCAGCCAACCTCCGGACCCTCAGCACAAGGCTTGTTCCTTCCACAAACCCAGCGGGCTGTGAGTAGCTGGGATGTGCTTCTGGGCTGCCCGTCAATGGGGTCCCTGCTATAGGGCAGGCTGGTGACCAGGTTCTCTTCCAGCTGGGCGCCTGTGGAGGGCATGAGGGCTGTGTGCTCGTGCTGCGAGACACAGAGCTGTGGCACAGCATGGCGCTCCCTGCAGCCCTTCAGCCCATCCCATCAGCACAGAGGAAGGCGATCCCACAGAGAGCTGCCCCTGGGTCCCACGCTGGGAGAAGCAAACGTGATGCTGGGCCCTCTGCTCATCCATGGCCACCAGCAGCACCCAGCAGGCAGGGTGCCCTCAGCAGGTGGGTAATGAAGACGGGGTGTGGGCCCATCTTTGCTTCTGACCACCTTTTGGCTTCTCCTCTGCAGGTGCTGGAAGCCATGTGGGGCTGGGGCTGGCTGCTGGCTTGGCCGTCCTGCTCCTTGCTGCTCTGGGAGCTCTGGTTGCCCGCCGGACGCACAGCAATCCTGTCTGAATTGTGTTCTCAACTTTTAGCTTCTGATATCCAATAAAAAGTAAACCTGACCCACGATGGGAGACTTCCTGGGGTCTGAAGGGGGGTTCTGGCTCATGCTGTCCATCCTGTCAGTAAGGGCTGGTGGGATGGGGGTCCCTGCTAAGGGGGGCTGGAGAGGTGCAGAGAAGGTTTGACTCTTCCTGGGCTGCAGGGAGGCAGGAATTCCAGTCCCTGCCCCAAGGACTGTTTATGCATTTCATCCAAGGCTCGTTACATATAGATATGTGTAAACAGTCCTTGGAGCAGGGACTGGAATTTCAGCCTCTGCTTTCCTCCTTCTCCCCCCCACTGCCACCACAGAAACGGGCTTTTCCTTTCGGCACTATGGAGCTGAGGCTGTTCTGATGCTCCTGTTCCAAATCTGAAAGCAGATGCTCTCTGCTGGGTGCAAACAGAACCCCTGAATTCTGTGATGGGGAAGAGGAAGGGTTTCTGTGTTTCTCCTACCAGCCTTGTTCTTATGAGACTTTCTCTACTGTTAGCAAAGCTCTGGCTTGCACCCACGGGTGGCCATTCCCCCTAGCAGCCCTCATCCCCTCCTGAGCACAGTCCCTGGCTTCTTTCTGGCATGCAGCTTTGTGTTACAAGCAGAAAGGAGCTGTGCTTTTAAGTCTCTTTTGTATAACATGGGGGGGAAGAATGTTTTGCTTTGGGGCTTGCCCTGGGACTTTTCACCTCTGTCTCCTCCAGCTCTGTTCTTACCCTCTTTCCTGGCCTTGCTGGTTTGTGGCCAAGCCATCTTCTGCTTGGAATAAGGTCAGCACAGAATTTCCCTTTTTCTGAGACAAGCACTCCCCAAGCACCTCCCCAGCTCTGTGTCTCGATGGGCTGCTCGTTGCAGAGGGGCCCCTGAGCTGCCCCCTCCTCACCAGCCAAGGCTCCTGCCCTCGCCCTGTGCTCCCCAGCCGTTGTTTACTGATTCAGCAGCGCCTGCCCCGTTATCTGCCTGCCGTCAGCGTGAGTGCCTTTGCCAAATGTCCTCCCAAAGACAGAGGCTCCCTGCTGGAATGCCTGGCATTTCTACGCAAGCACCAATCTCAAGGTATCCTAAACACCGAGGAGAAGTCCTGACCTGCTCTGTGGGGAGGAGAGTCAGCAGGAGGGCAGAAGGTTGTGCAATACAGCATGCTTGCATGTGCATCGTGCTTTTGGGGTGTTGCGTCAAATTCAGTGGGGTTTCTGGCTGCTGACTGATCTGAAGCTTTATCTGTTTCCTAGGGGCCAGCTGAGCTCCGCTGCAGCTCTCTTCTAGCTAAGGGCATCACAAAGGTGGGGAAGGATTTGGGGTGCAGAGCAGAACACCCTTTGTGTCACCGTGCACATAGCAGGGTGGGGAAAAGACATACAGACACAACGAAGGGGCTGAGAACGTGTGGGGCTGAGTCTCAAGCAGCCATCCATTCGCTAAGGGATGTCCTGGGTATTTTGCTGGGTGCTGGGCAGAGCTGGCTAACATGGGCTGCAGGCTCAGCCCTGGAAGAGTGCTGCAGTAGGGTGTGATGGGGCTGGCTGAGCACGGCTGCACTCGTGCCGTTGGTAAGAAGTGGAATGTGTAAAGTCCCTACTTGGGATGCTATGGAGGGGCCACAGGGCAGCAGCAGAATCTGGAATAGCTCCGGGCAGGGCTGGGGGTGGTGGAAAGCCCCCACCTCTGACCCCCCCCACAGCATCACCTCCCCAGGAGCCTTGAAAAGCCCCTTATCACCAGGCAAAAACCTAAACAAGCCGCTCCGTCCCCGTCTCCCCGTCTCCGGCTTCTGCTGAGTTTTCTAAACAATTCCCCCAAAGAGGCTGACGAGGATGTTTTCTCTCGCCTTGGGCAGCCTAGGATGGGGGGCACAGCACCCCGGAAACGACTCTGCCTCCCCATCCCCACGTGCAGACAGCACAGGGGACGAGGGATATAAAGCACCGCGGAGCCGCCTTAGCTCCCATGCTGGGCGAGCTGGCAGTAGGCAGGATGCGAGGCGGCTGCGTGGTGCTGGGGCTCCTGTGCTGCTTGGTGGCCGGGGTGGGCTCCTACACACCTTGGGACCTCTCCTGGACAGCACGAGGGGATCCCTCTGCCTGGTCCTGGGGGACTGAGGCGCACTCACGGGCCGTGGCCGGCTCGCACCCGGTGGCTGTGCAGTGCCAAGAGGCGCAGCTGGTGGTGACGGTGCACAGGGACCTCTTCGGCACCGGGCGTCTCATCAACGCTGCCGACCTGACTCTGGGCCCAGCTGCCTGCAAGCACTCCTCGCTCAACGCCGCACACAACACCGTTACCTTCGCCGCTGGCCTCCACGAGTGCGGCAGCGTCGTGCAGGTGAGATCTCGTGTCCCAGGTGGGTGGTTTCCTCCCAGACAGGAGGGTTTGTTTTTTTCCAACCAGAGCTGCTTTGTGCTTACAGCTGCAGACCCTGTGTTTCATCCTTTTATTTATTTATCTTTTTTGCATTTCCCAATGGAAAGAGACAGCTCTGGGTGGATAGGGGGGAGGTCTCGGTGCCTCATTGCCAACTTTGTGCACTTTCCCTGCCCAGGTGACGCCAGATGCCCTCATCTACCGCACGCTCATCAACTACGACCCCAGCCCTGCCAGCAACCCTGTCATCATCCGCACCAACCCTGCTGTCATCCCCATCGAGTGCCACTACCCCAGGTAAGGACCCTGCACCCTCACTGTCCCCCCACGTCTCCCCAGTGCCCAGCTGAGTGCTGACGCTGTCGCTTGCCAGGAGGGAGAACGTGAGCAGCAACGCCATCCGGCCCACCTGGTCCCCCTTCAACTCTGCGCTGTCAGCTGAGGAGAGGCTGGTGTTCTCCCTGCGCCTCATGAGCGGTATGTGGGATGGCACCCTGTACACCAGCAGGGTTGTGCCATGTGGCGCAGCTCCCAGTCACCCAACTGGGGGCACCCAGCTGTCCCAAAGCCATCAGCCACACTGCTCCCTGGCTGTCACCTCTGCCGTCCCCTCTCTCACCCCCTTGTGTCACCTCCCTGCCCTGCAGATGACTGGAGCACAGAGAGACCCTTCACCGGCTTCCAGCTGGGCGACATCCTCAACATCCAGGCTGAGGTCAGCACTGAGAGCCACGTGCCCCTGCGGCTCTTTGTGGACAGCTGCGTGGCTGCCCTGAGCCCTGACGGTGACTCCTCGCCCCACTACGCCATCATTGACTTCAATGGGTGAGCCTGGGGGGGGTCACCGCATCACCACACTCAGGGGGTTCAGCGGGATGCTGACCCACCCCCCCATCTGCCCCACGTTCAGGTGCTTAGTGGATGGGAGGGTGGATGACACCAGCTCTGCCTTCATCACACCCCGGCCGCGGGAGGATGTGCTGCGGTTCAGGATCGATGTCTTCAGGTTTGCGGGGGACACCAGGAACCTGGTAAGGCTGTATGCTGTGTCCATTCACAACACCTACCCTGAGCCAGGCTGTCCCCAGGGAGAGGTGCCCAGCCCTTCCCCTGCCTTCCCACAGATCTACATCACCTGCCACCTGAAGGTGACCCCAGCAGACCAAGGCCCAGACCCCCAGAACAAGGCTTGCTCCTTCAATAAGGCCAGAAACACGTGAGTAGCTGTGGCACAAATCAGGCTGTTTTATGAACTCCAACTCAGGGGCTGGCACCCAAGCCTCAGACACAGGACACAGACCCTCTTTGTGGGTCTGGAGGGTGGTGGAAGAGGAGCTACCTGATACTGGGACACCACCTCACGCTCCCCCAGCGTGTGTTTGCCAATGTTCTTGGTGTCCTTTGGGCAGAGAAGGGAGGGGAGAGTTGCCGGGGGTCCCTACTCACCGGTAACAGTCCTGCTATCCTGCTCCAGCTGGGTGCCAGTGGAAGGCAGCCGGGATGTCTGCAGCTGCTGTGAGACGGGCAACTGTGAGCCGCCCGCTCTCTCCCGGAGGCTCAACCCCATGGAGCGATGGCACGGCCGCCGCTTCCGCCGTGATGCCGGTAAGGTCCCTCCTTAGGGCTGGGGAGACCCAGGAAAGGGGGCACACAGCTCATGGTTCCATCCTTCCAGGGAAAGAGGTTGCAGCTGATGTGGTCATTGGCCCCGTGCTGCTTTTGGGGGATTTGGGAGCCGTGGGACAGCTGCAGGAGGATGGTGATGGTGAGTCCCTGTGGTTGCGCCCTTGTGGTGCGGCTGCAGTGCCCTGCTCTGACGGCCGGGTTTGGGTTTGCAGGTGAAGCGGTGACGGTGCCCAGTGTGGAGACGGGGCTGCTGTGCATGGCCGTGGCTGTAGCACTGGCTGCCGTTGGGGTGGCTGTGGGTATTGCACGTAAAGGCTGCACCCGAACCTCAGCTGCGGCATGAGTGCAGGGCGAGCCGTGAATAAAGCCTGGAAAAGAGAAACTGTGTCGTGCTGTCCCTTTGCGCCGTTGTGGCTCTGGGGTAGCAGAGTCCCCAGCTCCTAGACCGCCTCCACCACTTGGGTTCAGGGTTGGGGGTTACACTGCAATTGGGCTAGAGCACTGCCAGCAGTGGGATGCCCCAGGAGGTCTTCAGGTGCCCCTGGTGGCTCTCCTAGGTACTACTGGGGTCAGTGGTTGGGTGACCATAGAGGTGTCCCCAGCCTCTGGTCACCACGTGTTAGGGGGACAACGGCTGCACCGAGGATCCGACTCCATGCCCTGCTCGGGCTCTGGGGGTCGCAAACCAGCCGGGTGGGCGGAGGGATCTGCTATACAGGATGGGGTCCCGGCTGGGACCCCGTGCCCCCAGACTGCTGCGAGGGCCGGAAGTTCAAGAGCTCCGCTCCCGCCCGTGCCCCTTCAGCTCCGAGCGGCTTCGTTCCCCCCTCAACCCGAGCTGCTGCCCTCGCTCTTCACACGCTGTGCATCTATGTCAGTTCCCACTGACACGGCGGTCGAATGAGGGCCCTGGCACGCAGCTTGCAGGAGCTGCGGTTGGGAGAAGCTGAACGAGCCGAGCATCCATCGGCTGCAGCTGAAAATAAAGGCGGGTAAGCACGGAGGGGCACAAGCACGAAATAAAGACAGAGGAACCAAATGCAGCCCCGGGACTCGAAACGGCGGTGCGCTGAAGCCCCGAGGCGGCTCCGCCCGGCGGGCGCGGGAACAGCGCGGACCTGGGTGAGGACTGCAGAGTAACGCACAAACGCGGCGGGGCTTTCGGTGGGCGGGGCTTTTTCTGCTGGGCGGGGCTTTCGGTGGGCGGGGCCGGGAGCCCTCCAGGGTCCCGGTATCGGTTCCGGGTCGCGGAGGCGGAGCCTGCGGGAATCGAGCGGTAGCGCCATGGTGGGAGCGGGCCCGGCGGCGGAGTGGGGGAGCCCGGGGGGCTGTGGGGGCTGCGCGGGGCTTCGCCGGGCTCTGAGCGCTCCTTTCCTCCGCAGCGGTTCCGGTTCTGCGGGGACCTGGACTGCCCCGACTGGGTGCTGGCCGAGATCAGCGTGCTGGCCCGAATCGTTAAGTGATTTCCCTACCAAACCCCGTCCGTCCCGGCGCCGGGCTCCGCTTTCGGCAGAGCCGGGCGCGGTGCTGAGCCTGCTTCTTCCTGCAGTCCTCGGTGAAGCTGAAGCTAATCTGTGCCCAGGTGCTGCGGAAGCTGCTGGGAGAGGCCATCGATGTGAGTGTTCCCGCTGGGAACCATGCAAGCTCCCAAACCCCTGCTTTGGTTATAGTATTGCAGTGCTATGCAGCGCTGTAGTACCAATGGAAAGAGGTGTGTTGCTGTGTAATTAATTAGTACCTGTGCTTCTGTCGCGCAGTATGAGAAGATCCTGAAGCTGACGTCGGACGCCAAGCTCGGTGAGCCCCATTGCCCTCCTGCTGCTGGGAGCCTTGCAGGAGGCAGCCACCCCCCAGGGGTCTGTCTGTTGCTGAGCTGAGCCCCCTCCTCCCCGCAGAGTCAGGTGATGTGAAGGCTGCAATTGCTGTGCTCGACTTCATCCTGTCCAATTCAGCCAAGCACAATGTGGATGGTGAATCCCTGTCCAGCGAGCTGCAGCAGCTGGGACTGCCCAAAGGTGGGGCGTGGGATGGGGGCACGGGGCCCTGCAGTCACACATCTGCAGCAGGTGCCGCCTCGTTGTGCCCAGTCCTACAGTGAGCAGTGCACAATGCTGGCTGTCCTCTCATGTCCACACTGTCTGACTCCTGGCTTTCTGAGCCCTGCCCTGTTCCCTCCCTGCTGGGGTTTGGCTGCCCCAGGGCTGGGGCTAGCAGCAGTAGGCTCTCATTGTTTCTCCCATCTTCCTTCTCGGGCAGAACACGCCACAGGGTTGTGCCGCTCCTATGAGGAGAAGCAGAGCTCTCTACAGGACAGCCTCAGGGCTGGCAGCCTCCGATGTGAGTGTCCCACTCATACTGCTGGTGTGCGACCCTTAGGGGCAAGGCAGAGGGGGGGAGGAGGGAGAGTCTCTTCCTTGGTGACGTCCCATCCAAGGGTGACACATTGGCTCTGTGCTGCCCTGGCTGAGCTGAGCCATGAGACCAAGCTGGGCACTGACACAGCCCTGCACTGCAGTGAGCCGCCTGGATGGTGTGTCGTGGCGGGTGGACTATGCACTGAGCTCCAGCGAGCTGCAGGAGGTGGGCGAACCTCTGGTGCAGCTGCTGCTGCGTGTGCGGCATCGGGAGCACGGGGAGCCTGAGGCCGTGCCCATGGCCGTGTCAGCGGAGAAATTCCGCGTGCTGCTGGCAGGTGAGGATGGGTGAAGTTGGGGCTGAGGGAGCGAGCCCCATCCTTTCTGTCAGGGCTCTCCAAGCCCTCAGAGCAACACTCCATGCCACAGCTTCTCCACCCTGCAGAGCTGAAGCAGGCCCAGGCGCTGATGAAGACCCTCCTGTGAGGACGCGGCCCGGCGGTAGTGTCACAAATACAATGCGTGTGTTCTGTCCTCATAATAAAATGCGGGAGCGAAGCCCGAGCTCTGTCAGCCTCTTCCTGTCCCCGGGGCATTCGGGCCTTGCAGGCCCAGCGCGGTCGTTCCCATGGCGACGCGAGTGCGGTCCTTCCCGGCATGCCCCGGGACGAAGGCGGGCCCAATGGGAATAGGAGCGGGGCGTATCGCCATGCGATGGGACGGCCAATGGGTGGTTGGCGGGGCGTTCCCAAGCGACGTAACGGCCAATGGGAGACGAGGGGGTGTGTCCCACGCCTTAGAACAAACCGATGGGAAGCGGGCGGGGCTTGGCCAGGCAACTGCGCAGCCAATGAGAGGCGAGCGGGGCGTGTCGCCAGGTAACGGGGCCGGCCGCGGCGCGGAGCGGTCTCGGTGTGCCGGCGGCGCAGAGGTTCCGTCGCCATGCCGGAATGCCCGGAGCTGCACCTGGCCGGCCGCTACATCAACGAGGCGTGCGGCGGGTTGGTGTTCGAGGGCGGCGTGCAGCGCTCGGCCGTGGGCCGCGGCCCGGAGGTGCCGTTCAGCAGCGAGGCCTACAGGGTGACGGCCGTCTCCCGCGGCAAGGAGCTGCGGCTGACGCTGGAGCCGCTGGGCCCCGGCCCTTCGCAGGCCTTGGTGTTCCGCTTCGGCATGTCGGGTTCGTTCCGGCTGTGCGAGGCCTCCAGTCCGCCCCGCCACGCGCATTTGCGTTTTTTCACCCGTGAGAGCCCCCCCCGCTCCCTCTGCTTCGTGGATCCCCGGCGCTTCGGCACCTGGCGGCTGGGAGAGGAGTGGCAGCCCGACCGCGGGCCCTGCGTCCTGCTGGAGTACGCGGCCTTCAGGTGGGTGCCCGGCCTCCTGTCGCGGTGATGGGGACGGGAAAGAGGCTGGGCGGCGGGGGGGACGCGGCGCCGTGCGTGCCTCGTGCTGTGCTACAGGGAGAACGTGCTGACCAACCTGGAGGATAAAGCTTTCGACAAGCCCGTCTGCGAGGCGCTGTTAAACCAGAAGTATTTCAATGGGATCGGCAATTACCTCCGTGCTGAGATCCTGTACAGGTGAGCTGCCGCGTCCCTGAGAGCACGGCGCTGCTTGCTGCTGTCCCCGCAGCCACACCATCGCAGAGTCCAGCCTCTTCCAATGCAATATATGAGCACCTCAGGCTGCGTTGGGCTTGAGTGTAACAGCTGGACTCTCTCAGGGCGAAGATCCCTCCTTTTGAAAAGGCTCGGACTGTGCTGGAAGCCCTGAAGCATCAGGAGCAGGTGAGGAGGAAAAGGTGGAGGATGCATGGTGCTTTCCAGGCTGCTGTGCTTGGGCTTGGGGGCCCCTGCCCTTCAGTGCCATTATGGATTTGGATTTGAGCTCAGCAGTGGTGGCCCAGGGTTTGGGACAGTTTCAGTTCACATTGAGTACCTCACTGTGATGGGGCTGCAAACTGTCACCAGGTCCTTGCAGGGTTCACAGAGCTCCTTGCCTCTGTCCCCACTGCTGTCAGGAGGTGTTTACTGCTCTGGACAGGTTTTGAAGTGTAATTGATCGAACCCTTCCTGCTGCCACTGTCCAGCAGCCATACTCAGGTTTCCCAGCATAACAGCAGGCATTTTCCCTTTGTAACTTGCTGGCTGGGGTCTCCCTCATCAAGCTTGTTGTTGTCCTTGCCATAAACACCCGTGTCAGAGCATGTCTGCTCCTCCAGTGGAGCAGCAAGTGAGCACAGCCGTTCCATAACAGCACACGTGTGGCATGCAATTGCACGTGGCCATGCCAACAAGCTGTGACAGCTCCTCAGGCATGTGCCTTCAGGTCAAGATGGTAAAGAGGAAGTGGCAAGGAAAGCAAATATAATGCAAGCTTGAAACCTCTGGGGAAAGCTGCAGCTGAACCTGTGGCTGGCTTGCTGTCCGTGTACTCTAATCCTGAAGCCCCAGGGGAAAGTGGGTGCTTGTTTTCAAGAAGTTTTAAAAACAACAAAGCACAACCTGAGGCTTCTTTTTAGCAAACTGCTCGTGCTCCTGTATGCTGCCCCTTTTTCGTGTCCCTGTAGCTGTGCTAGTAGTACACAATGCACAGCCTACAGCGTGGCCTGCAGATTGGCTTGTGCCCTGGCAAGAGGCTGAGGGGGGATACAGGATTTGGATGATATGGGGATGAAAAGATCCGAGTGGGGTAGCTGGCAGGTTCTCTTCTCCAGAATTCTTCCCTGACATTGAGTAAGAAGCTGAAGCTGAAGCGAGATAACCCCGATCTCCTGGAGCTGTGCCACACGGTGCCCATGGAGGTTGTGGCAGCAGGTGAGGCTACGGGGCAGGGAGCTGAGGAATAAGGCTCTGGCTGGAGAGCGCTTTCTCTCCATTTCCTTTCCCTTTCTTCCTTCCTAGATAAAAATCTCTTTGACCCTTCTTCTGACTCGGATAACTATGCTGCCTTCAAGAACTGGCTGCAGTGTTACTTAGTGCCTGGCATGAGCTCCCTGCGGGACCGCAACAACAGGACCATATGGTTCCAGGTAGGAGTCTGGGGTCTCTGCTTGGGGCTGGGTACCCCTGTTGCTCCTCCCAGGGAGGAGCCTTTCTCTTGTGCATTGCTTCCCTGAGATCACCGAGCTGTATCACTGGGCATCTCTCTTTCCCAGAGCCTGCTGTGACCACTGGACCTGTAGGTGGTAGTGACAGGGACACAGCTGCTGAGGGACAGAGGGCAGCCTGAGCAGAGGGGGCTGGGTGTTACCAAATGGCTTGGCAGCACTCTTCCTCCTTCCTGGGTGAGGTGCAGTGATGGGGCCTCGTAGAAGGAGCAGGGAGTCTCAGAGACAGACAGTGCCCCAGGTTCCTCTGGGTTTGAGGGGAGATGTGTCTGTTTGCCTATTCCTGTCTTGGCTGTGGGGTGCAGAAGGGTCTCATTGCTCCTGCTGGAAGCTGCTACAGGGTGCTTTTATGGGATGCTTGCTGGCAATCCCTGCAGTATGATGTTATCCCAGTCACTGCTCTGTCACCTTCCTTGCAGGGAGAGCCTGGCCCCATGGCTCCCAAAGGTGAGTGTCCTCCCTCCTCCCCACAAGACCCGCTCTTGCTCCAAGAGGGCTGGAGCACAGGGAGGGAACAGTCTGCTCACAGCCAGAGGAGCACAGTCCTACTTTGAAGGCGAGTGCTGCAGTCCCTGGTTTGCTGACAGCTGTGTGGCAGCTGGGTGGCACTAGGGGATGGAGCTTGCTGTGCCCGTGGCTTCCTAGCAGCACACCAGCCTGCCTGTACACAGCTTCTGCACCTGCAGGGTGATTTTGCGGGGCAGCTACATCCCCTTCCTTGCCTGCCAGGCTCGGAGCAGGAGGGCCAAACTCTGAGGCTGGGTGTGAACAGAAGCCTGGTGGTTCACTGTGTTTTGGGAAAGGAACAAATCTGTCAGGAGGGGAGGGGAACCACCTTGAATCCTTCCTCCACCTGAGTTCCCATTCACTGCTCAGGATGGTATCCCTTGTCCCTCCCACCCCCCTAACCTGAGCATGTCCTCTCACAGGTCAGAAGTCCCGCAAGAAGCACGCACACCTGAAGGCAGATCCTGAAGCTCCAACCCCCACGGTACGAAGTTTTGTGGCTGGTGAGACTGCTGCTGGGGCTACAGGCTGGTTCCTTTGCCCTCTCAGGCTGCTCCCACAGTCACCAAGCGATGCATGAATCTTCACGTTCCCCTCTCGTGTGCATGCTTCTGCTGCTAAGCCCTGGCTCTGTCCACCCAGGTCACAACACGTGCCTCCAAACGGCGTTCTGGGGGTGCAGAGAAGCCCCCGGAGCCAGCTGTGAAGGAGGAGGAAGAGAAGGCAGTGCCTGATGGGTCAAGGAAGGGACGTACCCGTGGGAGGAAGAAAGTGGCTGCTGCTCCAACTTTACCTGAGCCAGATGTTCCAGTCAGAGCAAAAAGAAACCGGACTTCAGCACGCAGGGGCAGAGGTGAGGCTGGTGGTCCCTGTGACTTTTGGACCAAGGAGGTGACAAAGGGCAGAAGAGTAATCAGGGTTCTGCAGAGCAGAGCCAGGCACCCCCTCACCTTCTGCCTTCTTGTTTCTCTTCCAGGTGCAGCTGCTGTAGTGTGAGTAGAGTACACTGCCTTCACACACCTCAGCCTTTGGAAACGTGTGACAGCTTCTGCTGTGGAGACACACTGGCCTGGGCTGCCTGGTGTTGCTTTCAGGCATGCCTGCTTGTAGCACTCGCTCTGTGCAGCACTACTGCTGCTCTTGCAGCCTCAGGGATGGGAGCAGGCTGGTGCTCCTCCTCCTTCCTGTTCTTATATATTTTTTTACAACCTTGCTTGTCCCTTCTGAGTGGTTTTAGAATCAGTTCCTCAGAGGGACCACTGATTGTGCATCGTGTCAGACTCTGACCCCTTCCTATACCTTAAATCATATTCCTTCTTCCTTTTTTTAATTGCTGCCTGGATCACGGAGAAAGCTGGTTTTAGATGATTAATAAAAGTATTTTGTGTAAAAATTGGTGTGCCTGCCTTCTTGTGCTAAGGCTAACCCCACCATGCCCAGCCTCTTTCCCAGGTGGGCTGGAGAAACCCCACCTCCAAAAGTAAAGGTAAGCACTGCCCCCTTAGTTTCAGGAGTAAGAAATATCCCACTGAGGAGGAAGGACACTGAGAGCAGCAGCAGCTACAACAGAGTGTTCTCATGTAATTTTGTCTTATTTGTGCCCCCTTCTGCCAGAGCAGTGCAGGAGACAGGAGAAGGAAGGGAAGAGAAGGGGCTGACTGCACTGCTCTCTGATGGCTGGTTGGGGGTCTAGGGTAGATTTTGCTCTTCCCTGGAGCTGCTCAGTATTGCACACTTCTTGGGAAATACTCTCACTGGAATCTGGTCAGCAGAAATGCTTGGTCCTTCTTCCTCTCTGGCCCAGCAAGAGGGCACTGGTGGCCAGGCTCAGTTCCAAGAGATGACACTGCACTTCCGGGTTACTTGGATGTGCCGTGGGGGAGATTCGGGCTGTGATTTGAGCTCCCAGTGTCGGTCCAGGTTATTGTAGCACCAGCATCACTGCTTCAAAACCAAGAGGATGGAGAGCACTTGGAATGGTGTGAAGGAAAGCTTCATACCCTGCTGCTCCAGTGGCAGGTGGCCCTTGGCTGCTGGCCTCTCCAGGAGGTCACATCTGGGGGGAGAAAACAGCTGGTGAAGCTGAAGTGACTGACCTGAGCTCCTGCCCAGCCACCCTGTGCACACTTACAGCATTGCCTCTTTAATGGGGAGGGAGGTCTGGAGCCAAGTGACAACTGTGCTGCCATGTGCCTCGTACAGCCGGACCACCACAGCTTCAGGTCTGTCCTCAGCCTTTGCAGACACAACACAGAAACCTGAGTTCACACAGAGGAGATGGGAACATCCTAACCTACATCTTTATACCTCAACCAGACCAAAATGAGCTCAACTGAGCTGCTCTGCCATGCAGAACAGAACTCCATAGCCACTCAGCCAATCCTGCCTGTCACCCAGTGCCGGGGAGAAAGCAGACCACACTGAACAAGCAGCTTCAAAACTGCCCCCTCTACCCCCCTGCTTCTTCCTGGGGGACTTGCCTGCTTGACAGTCTCCAAAACAACTGCAGGTGAGCTCAGAGAAAAAGCACTCCAGGCTGGACACGGTGCACAGCTGGCTGGGACTGCGTGGAGGGGGAAATTCAAGTTGTAGGCACACTGGATCACACCAGCATCCTGGAAGGAGCCTGCAAAACACGAACCTCCAATCAGTCTTTATGCACTGACAGCCAGAGGTGGAGGCACCCTGTGCCTATCCGAGGCTCGCTGGAGCATCCTCTACTCTGGGTGCCCTCACAGTGTCCAACTCTGCTCATTACTCACCTTGATGAGGCATCACAGCATAGGTGAACTGGTGGTGGGCAATATCTGCAGTGGCATCAGGAGACTTCGGTGCTCTCAGCCTAAGGAAAGAGATGGGACTCTTCACAGGACCTTCTGTCACCCAACCAGAGCACTGGCAGGGCAACTGCCTTCCCCAGCTACTTTGGGTCTGGGTCCTGAGGCGGATTCTGGGACTCTAGACACGGTCCCAGAAGCTAAAATCAATCTCTGAAGGGTGGTTTCCTATGAAACTTTCAGCTGGTAAGATTCAAAATATCCATTTTCTCTTAGCTTCGCATGCATATGTAACAGTGACATTCCATTCCCTCCCTTAAGTCTCCCTTCCTGGGGTGTGTTTTGGCCAGCAACAGAAAAATTACTTGGTGCAAATGTGGCTCTGAGCTCAATGGCATTATTTATGAGCGTATGCCATCGGAATTACATTATCTTAGTCAATTTTAATTACATCAGCTAACAAGTTTTAGAAGACAGCCACCCACTTAGGCTAATCACAGACTATTTCCTTATTAACTATGATCATTCAGGACCAGACACTGCCCTGACTTGAAACAGACACCTCAGAAAGCACCTCCAACGACTGCTGCAGCTCCACCCTCACCACAACCCCACTCACAATGAGAGGCTGAGGACGTTCCTGTGTGCTGATGCCCCATATTTACAGTCATTCAGCACTGCCACCCCGAAGCCGTGCTCAGAGAGATCCATCCACTTGTGAGCCCACACCTGCAGGAGACACCAAAGGACATATTCATCACACAAAGCCTGCAGGAAAGCAGTCAGCCCATCATGGGACCAGAGCTCCTCTCACCTCAAATCGGGCCCAGTCCCAGGATGTGTTCCAGTGGGTTGGCCGCTGCAGGTGCCCAAATTGGATTTCGTAGGTAGCATTTGTGCTACGGACCTGCACAGGGAACTCCACCTTCAGGAACTTGTGAGATTCCTTCCAGTCAACCTAAATGCAATAGCAGAAAGGCATTGCCATGGGCTGACAGGCAGAAATTGCACTCATCCTCCCTTGACATGCAGCAGCCAACTACCAGCCAGGCTGGACCAGGTACAATACAACAGCCACTAAAAACTGCAAGCAGCAGAACTGACTGATTTCATCCACCTTCTCCCTCAAGAGACCTCATTCTGGGACTACCTTCACCTTTTGCAGAGGACAACAGGCAGTGGGGACCCCGAGAGCAGAAGATGGGGAATAAAACTCAGAGCTAGGGTTCAGCTCGCCAGGGAACACAGCAGCCACTAGTCTCACCTGGGTCTTGAAGCAGATGTATGGGCACATGGCATCCAGGATGATCTCCTGGGTTAGGGTGCTGCTTTCCCCCACCCGCAGAGAGAAGGTGGCGCTTCCCCGTAGTCCCCCTGCCAGGGTGATTTCCAGAGGCTTCAGCAGCGTTGTCACTGGCTTCCTGGAGACAGGGGTAAAGGCAGAGCTAGTCCCAGCCCAGCAGATCCAGTTTCCCAAGTCCCAGTGCAGCCTCACACAGCAGATGCTCGCTTCTACAGAGTGAATGCCCCAAGACGGGGGAGGTGCTGAGATTTGGTTACAGCTAAAACTGACAGGAAGGTGAGAACTTCCAAGCAAAGTCAAAACTGAAGTGCTGCAGGCAGTGCTGCTCTACCTGGTCTCCAAGTGATAATCCATCACGTCCCAGGCGTCCCAGTACAGGGGAACATCATCAAAGAGTGCAAACTGGTTGGCACGGCAGCCATCGGCGACTGACTCTCTGCAACAAGGCAGAACAGAGAAAAGCAGCTTAAGAAGAGGCAGTGGTGAAAGGCTCACAGTGAGGAGAAGGCCTGAGAGAGGTTATAGGATCCCAGATGCAGGAAGCAGGTGAGAGACTCACCTCTCAGAGTGCACCAGCTGAAGAGAGGTCAGGCGCCCCATGGCATCCAGGCAGACTGCAATCAGCCCATTCTTCATGGTAATGGAGCCATCCTCCTGGGAGAAAAAGAACAAACAGATTGCACAGACTCATGCCTTCGGGAGGTGAGGGAGTGTGAAGTTCACAGCTGTAGAACTGGAGGTACCTCAATCTGAGGACAAAGGCAGTGATGCTTACCTGCTTGATCACTGCCACAGGCTGAGGGGGCAGCAGTGATTCCCTCACTACAGCATAGCCCATGCTGGGAGCTGTCACCAGGGCTGGAAAGGAAAGAGGTTTTGTTTCAGCACCTTCCCCAGACCCATCCTTAAGTTGACACTGTGTTGTCCTGGCGCTCTCATGTTCACCCCCTCCTCTTTATTTGTCATCTGGGGGCAATCTGAAGTGGGATCAGCCCCAAGAAGCATTTTGACAAATGAGTAAACCCTCTCCACGACAGGGAGAGGCAGAGTAATTCTTTGCAGGCTGTCTCTGCCACTGTAAGGAACCATGATGCATGCTCTGCTTCTGAGTTAGACATACCTAAAGCCTCTGTTCCAGCTGGCTCAGTCCTGGAGATCACCTCTGTCCGTTCCCAGGGCAAAGTGTTCAGCACAAGAGTGCTCTCAGCACCCCCAGACCTGAGCTGCAGCAGTTCTCCACATAAGGACTGCACGGCCTCCTCCTGCAGGCGACTGCCAGCCCTGCGGATCTCTGAGCAAAAAGCAGCCTCAATTGGACCCAGGCAGGCAGTTTCTCACATCAAAGAACTTCTTTTGTGAAAAGTACCTACTCTATAACTACTTCCAAGCTACAATTACTCATTATTTTTAGTATTAATTACCATTATCTATTAAGCAAAGCTTATGATGGTTCTTATTGACTTTATTACGAGATTACAGTGAGCCACGTCAGTTCAATTGGAAAATTGCTGAGCTGTAATAAAATAAGCAATTGCAACTGCCTGTGGGCAGACAGGAGCAGTCCTCAGCTCCCACCTTTGCTAGTGCAGAGAAGTCAGTAACTCAGCACGTTTTGCTCAATCCTGGTTGAATTTGCCCAATTACTGACACATGCCTGACACACTGTGCTGCACAGGTCTTGTCCCACGTTGCCAGGCAGTCTGAAATTGAAAGCTCTGCAACAGGCAGGACTCAAGGTGCTCCAATAGTAAGTAAGTGCCCTCCTGGCCCAACTCCCTGCTCACCTGCATAGTATTTCAGGGCATCCCTGACCACAAGCTGGATACAGCTGCCTGGTAACACGTCATGAAACTGGTTGAGCAGCAATAACCTAGAACAGAAGAGAAACCACACCAGGAAGCAGGGGAGAGCATTAGGTTTGTTCTAGCTTCCCAAGCCCTGTTTGCAAGATAGACAGACTTAGTAACTGTTCCCCATTAGAAAACAATGGGGAGTTTTTTTGCAAAGCACACTTTAAATCCCCTTACATTAGGATAAGGGGTCATCTTTGCCAACCACAACCATGGGGATTGGGAGCTGACTCTTTTAATCTCTTGGGACTACCAGATATGTTATTGTACAAGTTCAGACCAGTCAAAACTGGCCAAAGATAAGTGTAGGCCGGAGATGAA
Source organism: Lagopus leucura (assembly GCF_019238085.1). Taxonomy (NCBI): domain Eukaryota; kingdom Metazoa; phylum Chordata; class Aves; order Galliformes; family Phasianidae; genus Lagopus; species Lagopus leucura. The sequence goes on from NW_024962298.1 coordinate 1,779,124, forward strand.
ATTTCCAGGCAGCACAGCAGTAAAAGTTTGGAGCTTCCAAAGGATTTAGAGTGAAGGTTTAAAGATTCCAACGAGAGAAGCAAGGCACTGAAACTCTTTCCCATTAAGTTCTCATCAGTTTATGGAAGAATTATTGTTTGCACAGCAGTCATGCTCATGCACTTCCTTACCTCCAGAGCTGCTGCAGCTGGCTAGCAGGATACTGGAACGTGCCACTCTGTGCCACAGCCAAGGTGCTCAGCACCTCCACATCATGCAGTATTCGCTCACACTCCCGATTCCCCTTCTTTATCTGGTGCCAATCAGCAAGAGAAGGAAGATTCTTAGAAAAGCTGTAGCCAGGAATGAATCTCTTACACCAGCAAAAGCACAGATCCAGTGCAGGAAGGTTGGTTACTTGTAGGTGTCATGAGCTGCCATTACTAGCTTTCTTTTTTGGCCACAGATCAACCTGGCTTTCAGCTCTATAACCTCCAGCACAGGCCTCTGCTTAACCCCCAGGCCAGACTCCACTTACTTTTCTCCTCTTCCAATTCTTCATCCCTCCTCTGCAATGATCAGGGCCCCGCTAAAGTGCAGGACATGGCAGTTATTGACCAAAGAGGGTCTGCTGTGTCTTGGCTCCCTTCTCACCCTGGAAGCAAGTCTAACTAAAGACTAACAGCAGATCTGCCTTTTGGAGTGCTGGCTGCAAGGTGGCTCCCAGAGCTGAGGCACAAAGGGCGCTACCCAAGCCCTGGAGCCACCTGAGCAGTAGCAAAGAGAGCTGAAAACAGCCACTTTCCCTGAGGGTGAGGGATCCCACTGTCCCATCCCACACATGCAGTCACCTGGGCCTGGGTGGTGTATGTGCCGTTGTGCAGCTCGAGGAAGAGTTCTCCCACCCAGGTGCACAGCTGTGATGCCTCTTTCTCCAGGACAGAAAAAAAACGGTCAGGAGTGGAGATCTGAACCCTGTGGGAGAGAGGTACAAACAGCAATGAGCCAGGAGAGAAGTGCATGACACAGTTAGTGGGGTGCTCCCACCAGAAGGGCGTCAGTTCCAGAAATGAGGCTTCAAAAACCCCAACACACAACTGAAAGGGATGTGCAGGGGGACTCTTGGCTGCCCAGAGGTGCAGACCACTTACACTTGGAGAAAGGAGAGCACTAATTGGAGAATGGAAACAGCCAGCTCCAAAATCCTCCCATACTACAAACTGCAGGCAGGAGGCAGAGTGCCACGGTGCAAGCTAGCTGAGGAGCAGCAGTTATTTGATACCTTGAACTGCTGCCTAATCATTTTTCCCCATGTCAAGCCCAGCAGCCCTTTGTCTAATCTGTATGTTGTGTACACAGCTGCTTCAGTAGAAGCAATGGGAGCCCATAGAGGCTGGGACAAGTGCTCTGTGTCTGCGCAAGGAGGCAGGAAAGGATCTTTCACCTAGGCAGCCCATCTGTATCACTCATCCTCTTCATCCTGTCCAGCATGTTTTGCGTGGGGCCACCTCCTCCATCTCCAAAGCCAAAAAGGACAGCGCTGTGGTTCACACGTCCTTTGTCCCTGTTGTTCTTCACTGTTTTCAGCATCTAGAAGAAATTTGGGACAGCTGCAGTCTGTTGGTACCCAGCCCCAGCTCTCCTTGCACCACACAAGGAAGTCAGTCTTGCCCCTCTTCCCCAGCCCAAACCCCAAGAATCAGGCACGGACACACCACAGAGGCAGGCAACTAACTACCAGGTTAACTAAAGCCCTTCATTTGGTAATCCCACTCCCTTTTCTGACAGCATCCCCTCTTAGAAACCTCAGACCTTGCCCCATGAGGCTGGCATTGCACTTCACATGCAGGTTTGGCAAGCTCACTTACCTCCTCCACTCGCCCATGCATCCCATAGGAGTCACCAGGGGGGAAATGGGTCAGGACTCGGGATCCATCAATGCCTTCCCAAAAAAAGGTGTGATGCTGCAGACATGCCAGAGAAAAGTACAGTGTCTCAAAGAGCCACAAAGCGCCCAAATGTTGAAACACAGACCATGATTCCCAGAAGTTCCCAAAAAACTCATGCCAGCACAGGCAAGTGATCAACTCATCCCTTGCTCAGTGTTTCCAGGCTCCCAAACTCATCTCCCAGACCAAAGTGCATGTGGAGAGTGCAGTTCAACCACATCAGCACAGAACTCAGGCACTAGAAGCCCGTGCTGCCTTGCAAGCCTTGTCAGGCACAAAACCCAGCACCCAAGTCTCCATGGAAGTGCAGAGGGGACAAGCATGTCAAAAACCTGGAGGATCCACACTAAGCCTTCCTTTTCTCTCCATGTCACAACTTAGAGTTTTTGAAAGAAAAGTCTCTCTCAGCTGAGCTAAGGACTGGTTTGAGCTGTGGAACAAATGGGTCCAGCCCTGCAGACAGACTCCAGCAACCCTATGTCCACCCCTGGGAAAAAGGGAAGCACAACTCACTGGGAAGGTGTTGACCAGGTTCCAGCTGAGCTTCTGCGTGAGGAACCGTTTGATCCCACAGCCACACATCAGCTGGGGCAGCTGGGCTGAGTACCCAAACGTGTCTGGCAGCCAGAACTGGGAGCAGAGGAAGAGAAACACAAGAGTCAAACTAGCCTGAGTTTGTCCAGGGTATCCTGGCTCTAAAGCCTTAATGCAGAGGGCAGACAAGATGTGCTAGATAAGGAGCAACTGCAGACACCTGCCAGACACCAGCAGATAATAAAATCAAGGCCTAGTCCTGTGCTAACTGGCAGGATATATGGGTGACTGGATATTCACTCATCACATCTTTACTTCCAAATATCAGGCCTATGTGAGGCACCTGAAAATTATATCTGGAAGGCAAATCGGACAGAAATCTTGAAGGATAGCAAGAGGTGGAAGGAGACCATGTGCAAGGAAAGCATGCTGCAAAAGAGCAAGTACCTCTGAGCAGATCTGGCCAAACTGCTGCTGGAAGAACCGCTGGCCCTGAAGGAACTGCCGCACCATGGACTCTCCACTGGGCAGGTTTCCATCCTGGAAGCAGAGCACAAGGAGTCAGCATCCTCTCTTGCAACACATGTGTCAAGCCAGGCATAGGAGAAGCTTCCAGCCCACTCCCACTGCCACCCTGCCCACCGAGGATCAGAACACAGCTCGGCACTGCAGAGACAAAAAGGTGCTGTGAGCCAGGCTCGCCGTGCTTCTCACCATTTCCACCCAGGTGCCTCCAACAGGGATGAACTGCCCCTTTGTCACGTAGTCCTGAATCTGGGCATAGAGTCCAGGGTACCAGCTCCGCACCCATTCGAATTGCTGTGCCTGTCAGAGCACAGAAGTCAGCCCCAGCTCCTACCACATTGCTCCACATCAATGTTCCTGCTCTCTGGAACCACACAGGACTCTGGCCACCCCCGTCTCATTTGGAGTCACACTGGAGAAGCAGCATGCCACAAACAGAAGAGCTTCTCAGTGAGCTTGGCATCGATTCTTTGTGCTGCTCGGAGCAAACCATCCCACTTCCAATCCTCAGGGCTGCCGAGGGCTGCAGTGACCCCTGGGGTTTGCAGTGACCCCATCCCTCCAATTCAGGAGAGAGATGGCTCACCTGGGAGCAGGCAAAGGTGAGCTCTGGGTTGTGCTCCATCAGACGGATAACCGTGACCCAGCTGCGAGCACATTTCCGGATAGTCTCCTCATATGGCCACAGCCAGGCTGTAGAGACAGACACACGGCACTACCGTGGTTATTACTTGGCACAAGCACCACCCCTGGCTGCCTGGGTAAGGCAGACTCCCTTGGGAATGGGGCCACACTTTCAAAGATCAACCAGAGAAAATGCAACAGCAAAATGCTATCCTTTGACTGATGTGCCTGACAGCACCACGGCCTGGGGCCTCTGCTGCCTCTCTGCTGAAACTGAAGTCGTCTCCAGGGACTGGAAATTGAGGGGTGATGTCCAAAAGGCAGAAAACAGTGCTCTGTAATCCATCTCCTATCAGCAGCCCCATCAGTGATCCAGACCACACAGCTAACCAGACGCACACCCCTCTGCCTCACCGCCCGCTCACTAGCACAGAAATCCCTTCTCCTTTCCCTCAGGGCTCGGCGCCTGCAGCCCAAGGGCAGCCAGCACTGCCATCCTGGCCAGTAGACAGGGAAAGCTGTACTGCTCTCACCGGAGTCAATGTGGCAGTGCCCCATGGCGTGGATGGTGTGCTGGCTCTCGCCGTTCCTCTGGCTGAAGATCGCTGCAGCCAGCTCACGGGCAGCAGGGAAGGTGGATGGGTCCTTCACATCACACACGTTGACAATCTGGTTGGCAGCATACAGGGCCTGGAAGCTCCTCTGGTTTTCCTCCCCGAGGAGCTAAGGGGTGGGAGGGAGGACAGCTTGACTCTGAGCACTCTGGCCAGTATGGATACATCTGTCTCAGGCAGAACCTGCTACCTCCTTCCAACACCTGACTCTTGCCAGTGGTTTCAGGCAGACACCACGTCCCTGCTTCAAAGATAAAACCTTGTCTTTGCGTGTGTTTCCCTAAAGCCAAATTACACATACACTCAATACCAGAGGGCTCTGGCCTAACAGACTCCGCTTTAGATCAGCAGGTAGATGCAACAAGCACCTGTGTTGTCTCCTCATTTGGATTTCTCATACTGCAGACAATGTCAGTCATGCCAAAGCAGCGGGAGCAAATACATATTCCTCTGGGGCCTCCTGGTGGGAGGAGACAGGTCTTGGGACATGGAAGAAGGGGATAAAACGTAGAAGTTGTAGGAGGCAGAAATGCTGAGAAAAAGAAAGAGAAGGAGCACACAGACCTGGGCCATGTCCAGAAGTATTTCCAGATCCACCAGCAGCTCGTAGACATCTCTGTTGAAGACCACCAACTCAGCCTTGCTCAAGGTGAACTTTCTGTCAGGGTCCGGAGGGGCTATCATGGAGCCCTTGCCAGCCCCAAAGAGCCCATTGCAGGCCAGCTCCACATACAGCGTCAGACTGCAGAGAGCAGAAGGAAACCATCAGCAAGCAGATGACAAGTGACCCCTGGGGTCAGATTACTCAGCTGGCAAAGCCCATTCCTACCCCCCAGCAGGACCAACCCAGCTGAACTTCTGACAGACACACTGAGAACCCTGATGCAGGCTTGAGTATCGCACCCCAGCTTTGGTTATTTCACCACCAAGCTTCCCCAGCAGCACAGAGTTTGGCCAAGCTGCCCACTCACCTGTGGGGCTCTGTCTCCTTCAGGCTGCTTGTCAGCACGTAGCTGGTCTTCTCACCTTCCTTAGTCAAACCCTGAAGGGAAAGGCAGCACATTTAACCCACATTTGCACAAGAACGTGACAGCAGGCTTTACAGAGCTGCTGGACAGACAGAACACCACAAAGCCCTGCTGGATGGAGGGCTGTGGTCCCACGTGTCATAGCACAGTGCTTCCCAAAGGAGTACTAGACTACCAGCACGCCTGACTGTCAGGACTGAACTCTGGATACAGCCCACAGACCCTCTCTCTAACAGAAAGCAAAGTAAGCAAACCACAAGTGTCACCCTTTCTCCCGCCCCACACGCCAGCCTCCTTGTGTGGAGCCAGGAGTTGGACTCAATGATCCCCATGGGTCCTTTCCAATTCTGGATATTCTGTAATTTCATAACTGCCCCTCTCTGCACTGAAGTTTTTCACGTATTTAAAGACTTCTCAAGCAGCTTTGGTTTATTTGTTAAGGCTGAACCACAGCTATAAATACACTTCATGTTTTCTTTCATGACCACATTGTCTAGACCGCTAGTTATTCCTGGTTCTCTCCCTTTGGCCCATGTGTTATTTCTCCCCAACAACACAAGCAGACATTACTCCGAGGCACATAAAACTAACAGAAGGGGATCCCTACTGCTCCATTAGAGAGCTGAGGGAGATGACTGCTCTGAAGATAGCAGAATACCTGGCATAGCTGGCATACACCTGACCCACCCCTCCTTACCTGGACCGGCTGGGCATCTCGCCACACCATGCCTTCACCATCGCTCTCCCAGACAAAGTGCACCTCCTGTCCTGCCCATGCTGGGGGGATGCTCAGCTCCACCCTAAACCAGCAGGTCTCCCACCTGGAAAAGAACACACAGACACCTCACCCACTGCTGAGACCTTCCCAAAGAGAAACCTCGTGCATTCTGAACCTCTGTGGGCAAAAAGCAGCAGGGACGCCACGCAAGCGCAGTGTGCTCAGTGCAACAAAGCCATCTGTCTGCACAGACATGCTTTAACCAGCTCCCTGCGTGGCTGTCAGTGACCCAGCATCAGTTCAAGGAGGACACAACACGTGCACAGAACAGTCCTGTCCCATTTAAATGCACTGGGCCTCCCCTTCCAGCAAACTGTCTGCCCTTTAATCACACTAAACTTCTGGCTCGTGGCACTGCTGTGGGTTAGAGGTGTAGCAGCCAGCCAAAAACCCAGCCAAGTGGGGTTGAAGATCTCTGAGCAATCCATAAGGTAATGAAACCCGAGAGGACGTGCTTTGATATGAAACGATGGTGATACAGAGCTGGGAGGAGTGGCTGACACACCAGAAGGCCGTGCTGCCATTCAGCAAGACCTGGACAGACTGCTGAGTTGGGCAGAGAGGAATGTGATGAGCCTCAGCAAGAGCAAGTGTATGGTCCTGCACCTCAGTAGGAACAGCTGCATGCACCTATGTAAGTTAGGGACTGATCTGATGGAAAGGAGCCATGAGGAAAAGGACTTACGGGTTCTGGTGGACAACAGGCTGGATCACGAGCCAGCAGTGCGTCCTTGTGGCCAAGAAGGCCGATGATATCCTGGGCTGTATCACCAAGAGAGCACCCAGCAGGTGGAGGGAGATGATCCTGCCCTTTGCTCTGCCCTGGTGAGGGCACATAGCCAGTCTGGACTACCCAGTTAAATAAAAAAAAACAGGGAGATCTTCTCTGTGGGCCACAAAGATGACCAGGGCTTAGAGTGCTGCCTGTACAAGGAAAGGCTGAGAGACCTGGGACTGTTCAGTATGGAGAAGAGAAGGCTGAGTGATGATCTCATAACTGTTTATAAATATCTAATGTATGGGAGTCAAGTGGACGGAGCAAGGCTCTTTTCAGTGGTGTGCAGCAATCAAACAGGGGTCAACAGGCAAAAACTGGAACATGGGAAGTTCCATACAAACAACAAGAACTTCTTCATGGTAAGGGTGACAGAGCACTGGAACGGGCTGCCCGGAGAGGAGGTGGAATCTCCTATGGGGATATTCAAGACCCACTTGAATGCTGGCCTGATGTAGGGAACCTGCTTTAGCAGAGGGTTGGACTTGGTCTCCAGAAGCCCTTTCCTGGATGCACAGCCCTTACCACGAGTCTCAGCCCTGATGGCAGCAGGCCGGCACCTTCACCAAAGCACACAGCAGGGAGGGGCACACGGTGTCACGGCACAGCCCGCCAGCTCTGCAGGTGCTGACAGCCCGTACTCACGTGGGCCCAAAGGCGTCCCCCACTCTGGCCGGCCTGAACTCCTGCACGACGGCCTCGCTGTAGGGGATCCGCCGTGGGGTCTGGAAGCAGGAGAGCGAGGTGGGAGTGCAGCTGTCCCCATAGAGCCTGTGGGCAAACGTGGCCGGGGTGTGGTGAGCTCAGGCAAGGGCCCCCACCCCACAACCAACTCCTCATGACACCGAAGGAATAACAGCCGCCCACCCGAGGCCGGGCCTCTACACACTGAACCACCTCGGCGCTTCCCTCGGAAGACACACCGAGGCGAGGCCTCTCCCGAGCCGGCAGCACCCGGAGGACGGGCCCTCCCACGGCCCACCTGCCCCGCAGGTTGCAGTCAGTGAAGTAGGTAGCGGACACGAACTTCTCGACGCGCTCCAGCGCCGTACGCCGGTGCTTCAGCATGGCGGCGCCCACGCCGCTACTGCGCGTGCGTCTCCGTCCGGCGTCTCCGTGCGGCGGCTGGATGCGTCGCGCATGCGCAGAACGCGGCACAGCGCTGAGGGGGATGGGGCCGGGCTGGGGTGAGGCCTATAGGCCGCACTAAAGCCTGAGGCGAGGCCTACAGGCCGGGCTGGGGCCTGAGGCGAGGTTTACAGGCCGCACTGAAGCCTGGGGTGAGGCCTGCAGGCCTGGCCTGGCTACTGCATGCAGCCACTGCCCCCCAAAACCCCGTTGGGAGAGCCCTGCTTGGTTGCTGCATAGGTGCTTTCCTAGCAGCTCAGTGGGGCTTTCTCCCTGGTGATGCACTGCTTGCTGCCCCGGTGTCTTAATGGGGAGCCTGGGCCCCCCCATGTCATGCACTGCCCGCCCTTGGGAGCTCACAGTGTGGGGTGGGAAGAAGGATCCGCACACAGCAGTTAGCCCTGATATTTTAATGGAAATACTGCACTACAGTCAAGTTTACAACATTGGTATAGAAATCACATGGATAGTGGGCCGAGGATCACGTTACAGAATACAAAAAGCAAGTTCAAATAAAAAGAGAAGCCTTGTTGCTATGGTACAGCCAGGCAGGGCGGGATGGCCCTGGGACATGCAGGCGTCGCCCCAAGCCAGGCCTCCGCCGCCCACATGTTCACTGCTGGATCACCTTCAGCATACAGAGGAAAAAGGGGTAGGGAAGAAACCTTTCCAATGGAACAATAGGGAACTTATTGCTGGCAAACTCTGGCTATTCCCTGCTGGGCGCTTCCCTCTATTTTCCTTTCTCCATAGGAGGCTCCCGGTCACCACCACAGCCAGACCTGTCTCCTGCACCCGGGCTGCTAATGAGTTGGGGCTCTGTCTGCGCCCCTCAGTTCTGCACACCCGGCTCTCTGCCACGGGAAGGAGACAAGCTGCCAGCCCAGAGATCCCTGCCAGATTGTGGTCACAACAGCAGCAAAGCCACGCTCCCAAACCAGGAAGGAGGGAAGCAGATTGGGGTGCTCATACTGGCAGCACTGGTTTGTGCAAGGAAAGCTGCCTCCTTTGAGGAGGAGAGACAGTGCAGTTGTGGCTGTCGTGGCTTACGAAGTCTGTATGTCGACTTCATTTTAAAATCAGAATCTTCCCTGTGTTTAAATATCTGCCAGCGCTAAACTTCTATGCTTAAAAAAATATATATCCCATATGTGGATTTCACTAGTGAAATGCACTGAGACCCACCCCGGCCCCTGCCCTTCTCTTGCACGCGCACACCAACACACACACAGAGCAGCTCTATCCAATACTGGTTTGGTACTTCAGATGTTTTTCTCCAATACTGAGAGGGAAAAATACACAAGCACAATCAACCTCAGCTAAGTAGCTCAGCAACACCTCCCAAAAGCGAAGGTCCTTGGAGCTGGAAGACTAGGTGGATAAAAACTACCCACCGGAACAAAAACATTAAAAAAATTAAAAACTATATAATATATATTTATATATCTCAACAGACCGCTTATACCTCAGTTGTGTGAAGCACAAAACACGCACGCTGCCTCTGCTTTTTCCTCTCAGATTGTGAAGCCAATCGTAACAAGGTGGGACGCACTCCCTCTCCTCATCCCCCAATGCTGCATGCTGCACGGTGCATCTCAGACCAGGGACAGGGCTGTGGATGAGCGAGTGTCTTCCTCCAGTAAGAACAAAGACATCATTTTTATTTACAAAAAAAGGAGAAAAAAGTTTCCACACAAAAGCACTACAATGATAACTCCCTTTGGTAAAAAGTGTAATAAATGTCCTCATAGGTCTGTCTGTCGGTACTAATTCTCAAGCCACCTGGTACTATGGTACACAAGAAGCTAGTACAGTTATGCTAGCACATCAAGCATACTTCCTTTAATTAAAAAAAACAAAACAAAAAACAAACAAAAAAAAAAACAAAAAAAAATTGACAATTTGTACATTTATTTACAAAAAAGGAGGGGAACATGTTAAAATTGTGTTGTTCTCTGTTGTGTGTGTGTACGTACATGTGTGTGAAAAGCTGGTGCATGGCACTAGGAGAGACTAGTAAACAAGCAGGTACAAAAAAACAGTTCCACTGGCACTAGAAAGGACAGACCAATCTGCACTGGTTGAGTCCAGCATGGGAGGGAGGGGAGGGAAGGGAGGAACCGAGGGTCCGGGGGCCCGCAGGGGAGCCCAGCGCCTCTGGGCTGCGGGACACATCCAAGCAAGGAATCTGAAGACCACCGAGGCGGTCAGGCGGTGGAGAGCCTCCTCCATTTCTCCTCCCTCGCTGCTCAGGCCACCGGGGAATAAAGCCTCAACACTGCTGGTGCGTATGAGCTCGTTGCGTCTCTCCAGGACCGCTCAAGTTCAGGAGGGTCCTTCCCTGTGGGGTGCATGCTGAAGTCCAAGGGCCGGCGGGCAGGGCTCCCAGCAGGTGCCGGGACACCCGTGTTCCTACAGAGAATCCCGCTGGTGACAGCTTGTACCAGCCACACACTAATCAAGTGGCCACGTTACGGAGATACACAGTGAGGGGAGAAAGGCATCTTCCTCGTTTCCTTGATGCGCACGCACACACACACATCTCCCGGGATCTTCCCTGGCCCAGGGCATTTACGGTGTCTTGAATATTGTGCCGTATTTGACGCGGTACTTGTTAATGCTCACAAAGTGCAGGGTCTCTGTGTCACAGGTGGTGGTGCAGGGCACCAAGCCCTCCAACCCTTCGCCCATTAGCCACTTGCTCGTCTCGGCTGCCATCTCGCGGGTGACGTGCTCCTTGGTCCATTTGTCCACCCAGGCCTGGAACCTCTGGTGCAGCCGCTTGCTCACTCTTTCATGGGACTACAGAAACAAAGAGGTGTTACAGAGAGGTGGCTCCAGCCCCAAGCTACGGCGTAACGCGTGGCAAAGAGGCCAGGCTGCGAGGCAATATGGCCAAAAGATTTGCAGGGCAGGTGCTGGCCCTTGCTAGCGACAGAGGGAAGGTCTTGGTCTTGGGAAAGGCCCACAGGCCTCCTTCCAAGAAGTCTACCTCTAAGAGAATTACAGGACAAAAAGAACTCAGAAATACCAAAAGATTGTATCAAAAACAGGCCATTCTGTCACGGTGCTCTTTTTCTCTCTTTTTTCTTTTTTAATTTAAAATGTATTTTCTTGTATCCCACCACGTAGTCCAACAGGTTTGTGGTTAAATGTAGCTTCTGCAGCTCCTTCAGCATACTGAGAAGTTATACTGCATGCTACAGTGTAAGAGGTTCAGTATTTTGACTAGGTTAAGATGCTCTGTGATAAGCACCAGCACACGGTATCCTGCTTATAAGGTAACTTCTACAACCCTGAGCCAATTGAATTGGGTAGATGGAATTCAATCAATCAAAATCTTTAGTATTGGCATTTCAAAGACCCAATACTGAAACAGAATACTCTTATCTGATGTGAATGTGAGTTTAACAGAATTACAGCTAATTGAATAAAATAATTACTTGTATTTCATCAGCAAGAAACAGATGAGAGCAGTCGTTTTAGAGGTTTAAATAAACGTCCAACAGAGCTGTGAAGGGATGATTTCCAAGGCAGGAAGCAGAGGACACTTCTCCCACTCCCTCATCTCCCAGCCAATTTTCTCAGCGGTCAGGAGTTCACTCAGGAAGACAATAATTGAATAAACAGAAACCCAATATCTGCAGCTACAGGAGACACTGCTGCTGACAGAGCCCCCCAGGTACCTCTGCTTCTGGTTGCCTAAGCCAGCAGCTTTCACCAAAGTCTGGCACTTTTCACTTTCCTTTGATGTCCTAAGCAATGGCACTCTGGTTAACGTTTAGTTTTAAGTAAATTGTAATAATATTAGAGCAAAGTACTTGAAACTTCAAGCCTGAATAGCCATCCTAACTGGAGTTTGTTCTTAAAGCTCCAGAGGTTTTCTCTGCTAGGCAGAAATATTCCCATGCGACATGAGAACAGTGTCAGAGCATTCTGAGCACCTACCCAGTTTTCTCCACCCAAATCACCCCTTGAGATCAGGATTTCAGATCCCCAGGAAAACGCCCATGGTGATTTGTGGAGCTGTGAGCTCCCCTGCACCTGTCCTTGACACGAAAGCAGTGGTTGTAGAGCAGCCACTGCATGTGTGTGTGTGGGGCTCTGCCATGCAGCAGCGACCAGAGGACTCCCACTCAGTGTCTGGGGACAGGAAGGGCTGAGGGATAGCACCCAGAAGGATTGGCTGGGACAGAGAAAATAAGATGCTCTGCACTCTGATTTCTCAGTGGAGAAGCCCTGGAAGAACAGATCCCCTCAAAAGGCACTACAATTGCATGCAGAGGACAGGTCTTCCCTAAAACGGGGGGACCACCATGCAGGGAAAATGCCTCCTGGAAAAAAATTGAGGAGCTAACGGTCAAAACCACTGTCCTACCACAGTAACACACTCTGGAAAGAAGGACAGAGGCAACAGGATGAGCAGAGTAGAAGGCACGAAGAAGAGATTACACCTTAAGAACATTCAGTACATTTTTGGTGTCTGGGGAAGACAGAATAGCACACCATCCTCCTGGCAACACAAAGACTGCTAAATGTTACCCTAGGACCCCCCAGGGACATTCCATCTGACTTTTCCCCACCTCACTTCGGGAGCAAGAGGTGCCAGGAAAGCCCAGCTGCCCACCCCAGTCCTTCCACTCGCTCCTACCTGCTGAGCTCGCAGCAGAGCAGTCCTCCTGTACATGTAATCCTCCGATTTGATCACGTACACCATCTTATAGGAGTTCAGTTTGAATTTACACTCCAGCTTGTCCAAGCTCTCCACGTTCTCCATGGACTTCTTACTGTTTCCCTCCTTCCCTTCCTTCTCCTGCTGCTCCCGACCACGCTGACACTTACGGATCCGCCTCAGATTCCTGCAAACCAGAGAATCCCTCTTGGAATTAGTGCCCACCCCCTAGGACTGCTAGGCTGGAAGTAGCTGGTGGGTCTGCGCTGGCCCCTCAAGAACCTGACCAACAGTTTGTATTAAATTCATTCAGGTTCAGGCTCCTACAACAAGTCGCCCCATGGGATTTATCTACTTCTGAAACCATGGTTATTTGCAATCAGTTCCCTGGTGTAGCACTGGGTTGTTTTAGGTAAACCAAGGCAGAAGTGCCAGAAAGCAGTCTGGTAAGTCCCCAGACCTCTCTATACCTCTCTGCCACCTGCAGATCATGCTATCTCTCAGTCACTGGAGAGCAGGAGCCCAGGGTGGACCCACAGGCTTTCTGGACAAGCAGCAGCATGGTACCTCTATGCCACGCTGCCAGGGTAATGGCTTCTGTAGTGGCATTAAAACACAGGTGAGACCAAAGGCTCAGGAGAGTGCAACCCTCTGCCCTCCAAGGGACAAACCCATTGGGGAGGGTTCACCCCACAGCCTGGCCACTCACCTGGGCAGGAAGACAGGTTTCTGGGCCAGGTGCTCCCGGAGCTCAGGGGAGGTAGAGTCAGAGTTGACGTACCGCTCCACGTAGTCTGACCAGCGCTGGAAGTGAGCACACAACAACATCAGACACTGCTTTCCCACTGAACCACGCGGGGTGATAAGGAGGCTAAGCTGCAAGTCACACAGGAGAGCACCGGGACACCTCCGAAGGCTCCCTGTATTTCATTCCTACAAAGGCAGGTACAGTGCTTCTCTTTGTGGTTTTTTGGCTTCTCTAATATAAAGTAAACCAAGAAGGATTTACCTACTCACATCACTGAAAGCTTTGCAATGCTTTCTTGACGTCTCTATCTTGTGCAAACAACTGACTGGACATCCTCATCCAGTGCACCCTTGACCATCACAGTCAGCTCTGTGGCCAAGCAGCTCTTACCTCTGCTTCTACAGGGTCATCAGAGTTCTCCTCCTCTGTGTCCAGCAGTTCAATGGTTAACTGAACCTGGCCTCTGCTCTGGATGAACATCAGCTGTAAGGCAAAAGGGATTCAGTGAGGTTTCAAACAGAAAAAATATACCCCTCCACTTCTCTCTGAGGCAAAGGGACAATGAAGCAGCTTGCACAGTCTTAAGGCAAAAAACTGCTCCCTGCATTACTGCCAGCAAAGGGAAAGTGCTGGCAGCACTGCACACTCTTTGAGGAACAGAAAAACGTTCAAGCTTTTGGAAAAATCCTTTTGTGCTGATTTTGGAGAAGCACGGGTCTCTCATGAGCCCCCAACCTAAGTTTGAAGGTAAAGGAAGAGAGATTATCCACACAGACTTTTCTCTAGAGTACTGTGCTAGCTCAGAAAGGGCCTGACCACTTCCTGCATCTTAGCAAAGAAAGCATGGGTTTGATTAGCACAGCACACCACCTTTATTCATCCATGCATACAGTCAGCAATGATTTAATGCCCAGTTGGTATTAGCAGATCTTTCCACAGCCCACAGAGGTTGAGACACAAGAGAAATGGGAAAGTTTGAGCTAACAAATTCCAATGGGAGACAGCAAATCAGTCAACGTGAAGCATCAACATCCTTGCGTGCTGTTCCACTTTGCCTATTGGGACTGATGCAGTTTCTGCCACAGAGCAGCTGATGATGTGCTGGAAATACCACCAAAGCGGTGCTGAAGTTTGGGGGCACAGCACCAAAACTTTCAACTTTCCAGGCTTTCTGTAGCTGTGGAGACCTCAGGGCTCTTGGGTGCTTAACCAGTGCTCTGTTTTCAAAGGACTGGCACCTACTTTACAAAGCAAGCCCTTCTCTGCTCGCTGCCTTCCCACCAAGCTCTACCTTGAAGCAGTTCTCCTCCGACATGAGCTGCTCAGCTTTGCGCTGGTAGGTGGCCTCCAGAAGGTTCCGAGAGGACTGTGAAGCCAGGAGGCCTCCTGTGGCCCCGTTGTTGTTTTCTGACAGGTAGAGGTCTGTGACCTGCACGCAGATCTCATCGCTCACTATGTGCTGGAGCTGCCAAAAGGAAGAGCGAGGGGAGAGTGAGCGTGAGGGAGCTGTTAAAGCCAAGCTGAAAATAAAAGAGACCGAACACTTTTGTGCTCAGTGTATCCTCTTGCAAAAGGTATTTCTCTTCGCCTGAGGCATCTGGGAGAGCTTGCTGTGATATGCAAACCAGGGTGACCTACCAAAACCCTCAGTGCAAGAACCGGCTTGGAAAGTGAGAAAGGCTCCAAAACACCCTTTGTAAGTGGCACCCGGCAGATTCTGGCTTGAAAGAAGAGCAGCACACGGGGTTACACGTACATCTCTATTTGCCTGCATTGCAGGTTTTAGAAATAAAAGCTACAGTGGATAAGGATGGACTCGTTGGCTGGAGGCTGCCACGTGCCCATCAGCACACAATAGCAAGAAACAAAGATGTAACCAAGTGCTTAAGCCCTATGGGAAAAAAAAAAAGGATAAAAAAGGTTATAAAAGCATGAGTTTAAGGCTACATGTTCAGTAAATTCTTCCAGTGGGGATGTAAAAGAAAAAACAGCACTGCCTTCTAAATCAAAAAAAGCAGGTGGCAAAAAGAGGAAAAAACTACGTGCAGGAAAGCCTGTGAGCAGCAGCAGCAGCAGGGTGGGAAGGGCTGTGCTGTTCTCAGCACGGGGCTGCTACTGTCTGTGAGGACAGCAGGGAGAGATATGATACCTCACTTTGTACAAGTTAAAAATCGGAAATCGCTCAACTGTCTTTTCAATTCAGTTAAGCTCTGGACTGAAACCAAGAGCTTCTGAAACGCTGCTCCAACAAGGAATGGCCTTTCAAGCAATCCCACTCCCTGCCTCTCACATCTGGCTTTGCTCTTTACGCTACAAAAAGGCACATGAAGAATTCTTCCCTTGGTCACACATTCTTTCTATGTGCCCAATAAGAGGACTAGAATGTAACAACCAGCCTGAGCTCCTCAAGCAGGCAGATAAAAGAGACAAAGCTTTTTAGAAAAGGCACCACTGCTCTCATAGCATTGAAGAGAATGAAAGAAACTATTTAAATGCTATTTAATTCTTTTTCAAAGTTAAGGCAAGATTAGCTCCACAAATGCTTTCAAGTGGAAAACTTATATCCGTAAAGCTTCAGGAAAACAAAGGGAGAAGTCCACATGCAGAGAAAGGATATTCGTGATAATTTCAACACACCAGAAGTTACCTTTCATCACCTCTCCTTCAAGCAGGCTCAAAGCTGAGTTAAAGCACATCTGCAATTCAGCTGCTTACCCCCAAAATGCCACGTCTAGGTGACCGACACACCAGCAATCACTCAGGGACACAAGCAACCTTCCCTCCTCTAGCCTGGCACCCAGCCCCAGCCCAGCCAGCACCCACCTGCCGCACGATGCTCTGGATCAGCTTGTCCATGGTGAAGGCAATGTAGGCATGAATGGTGAACATCTCACGCAGGGAGTCCTCGTACTGCGACGAGTCCATGTTCCCATCCAGCAGGTTACGCACCATGTCCAGGAATGCCGGGTAGTAATCCTCCACATCGATGTCCACTGCAACACAAGAGCAAGAGGGGTGAGCATGGAATGCCAGGAAAGCCCTTCCCACTCCTCCTAGGACAGGATGGAGCAAGAGCTCCAGCCTTCAGCCAGCTCTGCTACTGGAATTTGTCATATCTTTTAAAGACCTTTAAGCCATGGGTACCCTCACATTCTCTGCTCTTCCAGCCTCCTCCATGAGGTCTCTGGTTCCGAAAGGCTTTTAGAAAGTTTGTCATTAGGGCACTCAAGGATGCTTTAGACAAGCAAGTGTGCAATTAAAGCTCTTATGAAACAACTGCTGCATGGTTCTGTTCTGCTGCGACTCCCTCCTGCCTCACATCTTCCCATCTCAACTCCCTGTTGCCCAGTGACAGTAAAAGACAGTAAAAGCCCATCGTAGTGTCACACTGCAGTACGTCTGAGACAGCGCGCCAGCACTGTCAGCACACACGCTGCTAACAGAAGCACCTGTGTGCCCCCAGGATCACTCACTTGGCTCCTTCAGCCTCAGCTGGATGGCGGGGCTGTCGCTCTTGTCTCGCTTGATGCCCAGCACTTCCCTCTCCCACTCCCTCTCCCGTGTCTCCTCTTCGATCTGCCGCTCGGCCTGGGTGCAGATCCGCAGCAGCCGCAAGCACAGGATCTGATGCAGCCTCATGAAGATGTACCAGTTGCTGTTCACGTAGAAGAGGTTGTAGACCTCATCCATGCCCCGCAGCTTCTGGGCCGTCGTGTTGTTGAACATCAGCTTGGTTTTGGGAGGACTGCCCCCCACACCGTTGTGCTTTTTTGCAGCTCCGGTAGCTTCATCCACATCCATTTCCTCTTCTTCCTCCTCTTCCACGTCTGAGAGTTCACCTCGCTGGGCAAACAGCAGGTCTGGAATGAAGTGGTACATGATCTGCTTGATTTTGTACTTGTCCTCTTTCTGGATTCCCGTCTGCCGCTTCACGTGGTGGATGATGAGGGAAGCAGCGTCCTCCAGGATCTGCTTGTCTTCATAGGCTAACGAGAGGTGCGGGCCTGTGGGAACCCCAGCGTTGTCTTCTGAAGCCTGCTCTTGCCTCTACAAGTGAGAAACAGGACACAAATTAGTCCCCCAAGCACTTCCCTCTGCCCACAAGCCCTCAGAAAGCTCTCCCAGTGACACAGACTTCCTCTCTCATTACACCCCCTCGCAACAGAGGAAGCATCAGGCCTCCCTCCCACTGCTGCCAGAAGGCTCTCTGCAACAGATGCCAAAAGTTCACAAACATTCTCCCTGTTTACAAACCTCCTCCACCCCGTTTCTGTTCTAGGAACAGAGCCCACCTGCTACCAGCAGGATGACAAGCCTCCTCAGCCACAAGCAGATATCCCAACACAGAGAGCGCAGCCTTTCTGTGGCTGAGCATCCCACTTCCCAACCACACCAGCATCAAGAGGAAAGGAACTGAAACTGCATATGCAGAATATATAAGCTTGAGGGAAGGAAACCGCTGGTGACCATCTTACCTCATCATAGATGCTTTCAATCTCATTGAGGAGACTCTTTGACCTCAGGACCTTGGTGTCGTTCTGCTTGAAGTTGATGCCCTGGTGGTCCAAGGACTTCAGGTAATACTTCTCATTCTGCTCTCGCCAGACTTTATTAAATCCTCTCTGGGCTTCTCGCCACTCCTCCTCTTTCATCTTTAACCTTGGATCAAGAAACCAAGGGTGAGCTAAGAGACATAAAGGTCTCACTCCGAGCTTGCGAGGAAAGCCTGAGACCTGGGAAACGTGCATCAATGAAAGCAGTCCCACTGAAAGGAGTTTTACAGGAGCAGCACTCTGCACACCCTTTGCTGAACAAAGCTCTCTGCACATCTTTGGACACCTGAGCTTCCTGGTTACACAATCCAGAACCTCAGCTCAGTATCTCAAGCAAAGCACCTGGTGCAGCACAGCCAGGGCAGCTCACAAAACAGTGTCCTGCAGCAGGGTGGGCACACTGTGACCCTGCAGGTATTGGTGGCAAAGTGGTTTCCCTTCCCAGGGACAGTAAGCTTTGGGGGGAAGAGTACCTCCTTGTAAGTGGTGCTACAGTTGTGCTTTTAGAGAAGACTTCCTTGTTTACACACCAAGAGGATAAGGACCTCACATTACTGTCTTAAATGTGTACACAGCCTCCTCTTTATGCATCTCCAAAGAGCTGCAGCCCCCACTCCTTTTTTTTTTGCAAGGATCTGACAGGAGAAAACTAATGGGGATCCAGGCGTGGTGCCTGAGCAGTCAGAGCCCACGGCCACGCACAGCCATGGGATTTGGAAAGGGATTGGGTTCAGCCCTGAACAATCCACACGGCACAGACATCTTCCTCATCTTACACACGCTGCCGTGCACAGGCTGGAGAAGAAACAAGGTTCAGAGCAGACAATAAAAGCTCTGCATCCCCCCAGCTGAGCGTTTGTGTTTCCAAAGGCGATTGTTATAAAACACAGCCACCGATCAGAACAGAATGCCTTTCTCCAATTGCATCCCTGTGCAGGTTAAACCCTCCAGGGGCAGAAATGAGCTGTTTCTAAACAAACATGGAGCAAGGCGGAGCCCCCAGGGCACAGCATTGTGGCTGTGGTACCTTTTCAGGACAATGGGAACAGCAACAGATGGGTTCTTCCGGAGCCCATCAATGATGTCAGCTGCTTTGTCTGCATATATCCTCTGCAGGGCCTTGCGGTGGATCACCTCCGAGGTGCCTCCCAGCGTGTTGTCCAGGCGGAACTTGGCCTGCTCCTCAGCAGACAAACGTGAGAGTTTCTTTTGGATGGCCTCAAGGACGCGGATCGTTGCCAGGTTGGTCTCCAAGACAACGTCCAGCTGAAGTGAACGGTGCGTTAGCCAGAGTTGAATAGATAAAACATGATACTTCACAGAGACTAAAACTAAAGCGACACGAAACAAGAAGCCGGGTGTGTTTAACAAGGTGGATTCCAGAACTGGTTTCCACGTTTGGCTGCGCTGAAATAATCCAGTTATATTTTATCTGCAGCCTAGGTAATGGCGCATCAGAATTTAACGTCTACCAGAACGATGCTGTTAAGAAATTACATTTTCCATATGGGAGCAGAAAACAACTGACAGTTCCTCTACAAAAGGACTTGACAGACCTGAGCACATTGAGGTAACTGCCAAGCTAACTCTCATTTTATGTCAAGAAGTCAATCATTTAACATCCTGAACGTATCGTTTCTCGGATTATTACAGGGGAATGCATGTTCTTACAAGCCATATGGGCACAAAGGGCAAAAAGAGATGCATTGATTATATGCTGTCCATTGAACAATTCCATCTGGAGTGATGTGAGAGAAGAGCTCGGTGCACAGAGCTTGGGCAGGGGTGGTAGCTTAGAAAGAGAAGTGGTTAACCAGATGCTGCCTCTTGCTTTCAGATAATGCAAGCTCTTATGCAGAGAACGTGTGATAGACAATAAAAACAGACTGCATTAAGGATAGAATCTGTACCATTAGCTATCCACAGAACCCCAAGACTTCCAAAGAAAAGAACTTACCTCAAAACGCTCATCCTCACACCTGTAGATGTGCTCTTCGTATTGTGTCTTCTTGGAGCTCACAAAAGTCGAGTCTTCAGACCAGGAAGGGAAGGAGACCCAGGTGTCATTCAAAACCTTGCAGTATGACAGAGAAAGACAAGCGTGACAGTCAGTCTTGGGAGGGGAGTGTCACACAGGTACGTGGCTGCTGATGGGGGAGCAGCAAAAATGGCTTCTCCCTTCCAGTGCAGAGGATGCCCAGCACCCATGGGGCAACCCCAAACTGCCGGAGATGAAACAACCCAGCAGCCTGGAAAACTCATCCATTGGAAATGTAAGAAAACACTTGCAAGGGAAGAGAAAAAGAGAGGTGAAAGGAGCCCTTCCATTCCATTGGAAGAACTGGCTCACCGTGGTTCACTCATAACATGTCTGATTTATTCACTGGGTGGTCATCATCCTAACCAGCACTGTTAGACACAGTGTGGTTTCTACCTCCAAATAAGGAATATCAATCCATATCCTGACAGAGATGCTGAGAACCTGCAGTTTTTCATTATCTCCAAAGCAGGAATGGACCATCCAAGCAACCTCAAAGAGGCCAAAAGCAACAGAACAAAAGATTTTGGTAGGCAATCTTGAAAAATCAAGCCTAATTTTCCTCAGACTGAAGCCTGAACAACTGAGACATTGGATTCTTGCAGAAAGAAAAGTTTACAGCTGCATCACACAAGATACTCTTGAGAGATGTGTCAGGACTTTGATTAAAAACTTATAATTCTTTCTTGCCCGAGTTGTTTTTGCTATCCTGCCATCATTTCAATTAGCCACGTATCACTGCTCACCACTTGACTTGATCACTGCATTCATCCTCATTTCTCAAGGAAAGGAGGGCAAAACTGTGATGTTCCAAAATCTTCTGCCTGTTTGCTCTCCCTGCTGACGGCAGTCACGCAAGGAAGGGGGATTCTAACACCAACGAAGGAGCAGGATCAGCCAGCACCATTCCTCTCCAACCCAAAGGTGGTTACATGAAGGGACCCAAGGAGTGCATCTGGTCCTGCAGTGCTGTGCCGGGAGGCCAGCTTTGCCCCTAGGCCAACAACGCTCCCGATGGGGAGCCAACCTCCTGACACAGCACACCACGTCGGCTCACCTCAGCCTTGCAGGTGGAAAGAAAGAAGCATGAGAGGGATATGAAGGAGAAACTCTGTACAGAAGATGTGATTTTCTTGTAAGCTTGGACTAGAGACAACTCTGAAAGCAGACTAAGCAAGAGTTTGATGAAAAAGGCAGCAATCACCTTGAATTACATACTCCCTGGTAGAAGTATTTAAACTTCACAGCTATTGAGGTTCTTTTTTTCCAGACACTCCCCAATGCTTTGTGCAACTCTTTCAGAATCCCCACTGGAGAAAAGCAGAGGGCAGCCACCAAAGCCCTGTGGGCACTGCATCTGGCACAGCCTCACCCTGGGAAATAGATCCTGGATCCAATCCACATGTTTGCAAGAGAGCTGAGCACTCTCATGTGCTGTGCTGTGAACAGCCCTCCTCTGGCCCACGGCTGCTGCTTGGGAGCTGCTTACCTCTTTACACAGCGGCGTCCGCCCCGTGCACTTGGGCTGCTGGTAGCTCTTGGGCAAGGCGCGGTAGCTGGAGCCCAGCCTTTTACAGGAGGCATAGTCTATCTCCATGGCAATCCCTTCAGTGGCCCGTTCCTTGGGATAAGTCTCCATGTGAACGGACTCCTTGTAGCCCAGAAAGTTTTTAAACCAGGTGAACAGTTCGGGGAATTTCCTGGAAATAAAAGGAATGAAGTGAAAAATTAGCTAAATAGAAAGCAGTGCGCAGTGCTGAGCTGTGATACTGAGGCTAGAACTGCTTGCAAGACACAGAAGTTGCCCAAGAAGACTCTCTGATTTACCAGTTTGGTGAGAGGACCTCTCTGCTCAATCCCACTTCCAACAAGTGGGAACCAAGTACCTGTCTGTTGGTCAGGTGGTGAACAGCTGCAGTGATATGAGAAATCAGACCTGTTACTGGAATCACTGCTCATCTATTGCTCCTCCATTACATGATTTATGGTAACGTCTGCCTTCAGAGTAAAAGAACTGCATGACACCCTTTCCCAATGCAGATATTCACCCTTCCAGTCGGGAGCACAGGTGGCAAATGGAAGAAATGCAGATTTTTTTTGGTTGAGTATTTCACCTTTCCTAGCCAAAACCAGCTTCCTGCTGATGCCTAATTCCAGTAGAGCTGCAGAAAGCATAAGCTCCCTGAAGCACTTTCCTTCCACAGCAACCAGTGTAATGGGGTCCCGAACCCAACTTACATTGCTGCTGCCTTCTGCATAGGAACTAGGAGCTCAAATCACAGAAACAGAGTTGCCCCAAGCTGATGAGAGGATAATTATTACAGTGATTTTAGGTGATTAATACAGACTCATTCTGTACAGTACTCGAAGTTATAATTTCTATTTAAATGACAGTACTGATTATCGGGTTTGGCTTCAGGGCAAAACTCAGTTGCTCTTTGCTTTTTTTTTTGGTAATTTTAATGGGTTTGTATAAGCACTCCTTTTTTTAGGGGACATTTCCTGTGTAATTGGACAGTTGAGCTTTTCTTGAGTGAAATAATCCATGGTTCCAGAGCAAGAGGCCACAATAGTGCTGTGGACTAATTCTGTGACACAAACCACGCAGCCACCAAGGTTGTTGGCACTTCTTTCCCTACTGTGCATCACAAACAGATGCACTGGATTTAGCTTCTCCCCCTCACACAAAGAGGCACTTACCCCAGGAATGGGGAAACTAGCTGCACCAGCTCTGCACGGGAGATCACCTCCTGGTTGAAAATAACCAGGCAGCGAAGGAAGTTTTCATATGCCTCTGTGCTTCGCAGAGCTTTGCGGACCTTGGGGAAGAGGGGAAAGGGTAAAGGTGAGAGCAGCTCGCCCATCAGCACCCAGGAGGCCTGCGTTCAACACTGTGCTTCCCCCCACCTATGCAGGGCTTTGTTGGAGAGGCTCCAAGGAGCCAGAAAAGAGAAGGAAGCCATCTCCTTGCTGGTATGGCTGCCACTCAAGTGCATTACCTTGAAGAAGAGAGTTGTAAGTGAATCAAACTCCCAGCAGCTGGACCACACACAAGCCCAGTTGTGCCTGCAGCACCAGACCCACCTGGGTGGGGATCAGGGCTAAGAGACCCGTGTCACAGTGAGCACCCCTCCAGGCCCCCAACATGACAGCTCAAGTCACCACACACACAGCGAGCTCTGCAGCCCTCAGCATGAGAAAACAGCAATTCATTCCAACACCATTACTTTTCCCATGAGAACAGTTAGCATCTACACATCAAACAGATCTATCATGATTAAGAAACTCGTCATTACAGTTACAGCTCTGCAGCAGGGATTTCTACGTTTACTCATGGGAACACCTACGCATCCTCCGAGCGATAGAGTGGTTCCCAGTCACCACCAGCTGGCTCAGTGTGCTGCAAAACATACGTCATGAGGGAGCCAGCATGGCTCTGATGCCAAGCTTTTCTGCCACAGAGCATCAGCAGCAGGTGAGAACTAGAGAATGAGCCCCCCAGGGAAAAAAGACACAGATGTCCATGTAAAGAACACCACCAATCTTCTAAAAAAGGCAGCAGATCTGACACAGGGATCAGACAATACAGCTGAGGTCAAGCAGACCAATGTTATCAGCGTGGCACATATATCACAAACTTCACTGTGACAAAAAAAAGATCAGGATGTATGCAGGCTACAGACATCAATCAGTGACACCAGACCTTGCTCTCTCAGTCTCACTGCTCACCTTCTCAAAGAACAGAGATTCTGTCCCCACGCCATGCTTGCTGGCTTCTGCCAAGGACTGGTCTTTCAAACCAAGCAGCTTTGGTTTTTTCTGTTAAAAAATAACACAAGAAAGGGCTGTTCAGCAGAGGAGTCACTGTATTTTGACCATGTGTCACACAAGGGCTTCAGCCTCCAGACCACACTACTTGCTCTCAGAGAGAAGAGTGGCTTTTTCAGAGGGAAACTTGTTTAAAATGTGGCCTCCATGTTAATCTATTCATCTTTAATTAGCTGCACAGAACGCCATGTATTTGTAATACAAGGTCGTATCCTTTCCTTTAACAGGCTGACTGAAACAATCACTGCTTGTAGTATCTCAATTTCTAACTAATGTGCAGAACTACCAAAATATTTTTTAAACCACCATTCATTCAGTTGATTCTTAGACCTCCCTAAAAGCAGCGAACTTCTACCTCCTGCACTCCACATCAGAAAGGCTTAAAGCTGCCTCCAAACATGTATTAATTCGCTGCATTTCGAGGGGAGAAGCTGGAAGAGGAAGGAAGTCATTGGATTTAAACAACATAGCTAGATGTGCCAACACTTTTCACACTTTTCTTCCCCCCACAGGACATAGCACACAAAGCAGGCACACTTGTCCTACTGCAGAGGCTCTAAACCACCAAACCATTCTTCTGACAAGGCTAAGCTCTGCTCTCTCAAAACATGAGTAAGCTGAAGAGGGCCAATTCAGCTACAGGAATTATCAGTCATCACTGCATGACAACATTTATCACGTGAAAAATGAATAAGCATGATCCTGCTCTAAGTTTTGCTTTAGTTTCCTGGGAAACACACAGCTGCTGAGCTAGCAGCACGTGCCATTACCTTCACTGGAGGGGTTGTCCCTGCTCCTGAGTGCCGCCGGATCTGACAGCCATTCTGGTTGGGTCTCTGCTGCTTGTTGTTGAGCTGTGGCTTCTTCACTGTGCCTCCATGATCGTTTCTCACCGACTCCACTTTCTCTGCAGTCGTCTTGCTTAACAGCTTAGTTACAAACAAAGCCACGAGATCATCAGAGCCGAGCTTCACCTCACCAGCCAAACCCTAATATGTCTGCTCCTCCCAGCTCGAGGTGACCCACCTACCTTACTGCGGTTACAGAACAACCCTTCCGAGCAAAGGAATTGTATTGAAAAGACAAGTTATTGACAGAAAACAGTCTATCATCCCAACCCACCTCCTAAACTTGGTAAAAGACCACTCCAAAAACGCAAGACAACAAGAAAACTCCGCTGCTCTGAGCTCTGGTTCCCCACAGAGACGCTTCCCCACTAGGTGCTCCAGCCCCAGCCTGCCTCAAGCAGACTCACCACCGAGCTGTTGGCATCTGGCAGGAACTGCCCAAACTCTGAGAGCAGATCCTCCTGGTTCTTGAAGAGGCGAGCCACCTGTGCATACACCTCCTGCTCCGTCAGCGCTGGTGTGTAGTTGCCCCCTGCCTCCTTGGCATTGCGCTGCTCTTTCTGTCGTACAAAGAGAAGGGTCAGACGAAAGGATGTCTGAACTTTTTTGGAGACAGAGGAAAAAAGCCCTCAGTAATACAAAGAATGAAGCAGCAAAGGTCTCAGCAGCTAAAGCAAAGGACTGTGCTAAATGCTCAGCTGGCTTTGGACTAGGGGGACGCTGATCAAAGAAGTGATTTCTTCACTTTTAACACAATGGAGCTCCGCTTAGCTTGCGAGCCAGTGGTAAGCAAATAATTATTGACATTGGAAAAGATCTACACAAAGAAGTCCAGCAGAAGACCAGAATTCCCATCTCAGGCAGCAAAGAAAGTGGAACGACTCCACCTGGCACTGCCAAAGCTCACCTGATACGTATGGAGGATCTCCAGGAAGGCTTTGTAGATGTCTGGCTGTCCCTGGAAGCGGTTCTTGATCTTGTTGACATAGTTGATGGCGTGATTAAACTCGACGGGCTGATTGTTCTGCAGGGATGGTGTGGTTCCCAGAGAGATTGTCACGGGTGTGTGAGGCTGCACTGGTGGTGAGCGTGGGGACGCATAAGGTGGAATTGGGGGGGTCTGCTGGCTGGCAGGTGTGTGCGCCTGCAGCTGCGATGGCTGAGGGGAGAAAGAAGGAGCAGCGTCAGACAGGGGCAGATCCTTTAGGCTTTGAACAAAGGCACTCGTATCCCACTTACGTGCCATATCCTGAAGAAACAAGGTGGTGTGTAAGTGTACATGGTGCCAACAGGGTCATCTCTGAGCTGAAGCATCACAGGCACAGCAGCTGGACATTTGCCACTACTACACCCAGTCAAGCAATCTCTACCCATATTCCTAGATGATTTCTGATGCGCTTCCTTACAATACTGGTTTGGTTTTTTTCATTAATTGCTACTAAATAATTACTCCCTCCCCAGGCCTAGGGAATTTTAGCACTCTCTTCCACAAACTCAATACTTCCTAGTAGACGTCTAAGCAAAAACTACTGTCAAGAGCCAAAATTGTGTTGTCTCATTTCCCAATCAGTGTTTTAAAGATTAACAGAAGCACAAAAAAAGGCAGACTGAGCAGAAGAGAGCCACTATCCAAAGCAAACTAACCAAAAATAAATAGAAATTGGGTGTGCCAGCCAGGAAGACACCACACCAGCCCCTTCAACTTTTTCTGAGCAGCTGTTTCTCCTTGCCACTGAGATCTGACAAGAGATACATTCAGTCATCAAAATACAGAAGCAAAGCATTTAGGCTCTCTGCAACACTGCAAGTTACTTTGTCTCTAGTTAAGAATGCTGGGAGTAAGGAAACAGCAAGAGAAGATGCAGATTTTTCAATATGGAGACCAAGAGTACATAGTGAAGATTGATTAATCCTTGAAATTTTGGGGATTCTTTCCCTTCTTTGCACATTTGGAGGTTCAAATACACCGGATTTTATCTCGACTGAGCTCTTAAAAGCCTCTTACATTACCCTACTCTGTTTTCAATCACGTAAAATACATATGGTGGACGCAGCATCTGGATTACATCTGAAGCAGAGACAAAATCCCTTTGTCATTGAGAGGTCTCAGTTTCAGGCACACAAACTGATACTTAAGACAACACTGTGGTCATTTTATTTGAACCCCTGCACTTCAGTTTGGTCAACAACGCCCACACCCGTCCAGCTGATGGCTGAACCAGACTACCCTTTCTGTTTGTTTTTGTTTTGCAGCAGCTGGCCAGTCTGAAAATGAGATTTTGAGCAATGCAATGTTACCACGTCACTACGCCAAGCATTTGGAAACACGCACAAATGTTCACACCGAGAGAAATGTCTCCATCACGGCCTCTGCTTTACGAGGAATTTCTTGGGATTTGGGTCATCCCGAGGCAGCAAATCCCATTTAATTCCCCACCTCCACACCAGTGTCAGCTGGAGGCAGCCAGTCCCCCACGCAGGAGCCAACAAACACCACTCGCTCACTCTCACCTTGCTGATTTTGGCAGGCGGTGGCTGCGGCGCTGGCTGTGCTGGTGTTGGGGTCGATTGCGCTGAAGGCTGCGACTGATGCTGGGGTTGGGGCTGTGGTTGGGGCTGCAGGCCATGAGTGGGGATCTGGTGAACCTGCCCCGGGGTCGTCACGTTCACCATATCATTTGTCTGCACCTCAATCTTGTAGCCAGGAGGCAAGAAGGTGTTGAAACCCATAATCAAGTCTGGGTGGCCCTTGAAGAGCTGCGATACGCGGCTGATCACTCCTGGAGTGTCAATGCTGAGCAAGGAATAAAATCAGAACGTCACCATCTTCAAACTCCCTCCTTGTGGCAACCCAAGCTCTGCAGGCAACAATTCTCCTTCCGCATTTCTATCTTACCATCTATAACTTACTATGAACCCATGAAACACAGGGAAACTCATTCCTATAAATACATTACCAACCTTAAGAATGACATAAGGATTATTTTATTTGTTCAGACTGCTTTATATCAATGAGATCTAGCCACAAGTCTGACCAGGCAGGCGGGCAGGACCACCAGACAGCCAGGTCAAACAGCTAGCAAGGCTGAGCTTGGGAACTGCAGCTGTAGGCAGCAATTCTTCCAGTATCAATGAAGAAATGGATATAAGTGAAGAAATTCTGAAACTCTCAGAACAGATCCTCAGACTCTCAGAACAGAAAGCACACAACTGCTTTCACACTACCACAGAGGTATGCTGCTCTGGAAAGGAAGGGCAGAGTTGAACTCCTGCTCTGTGCTGCCATGCCTACAAACATGCATACAGTGATAGCAGCCTGGGTGGAAGCAGCAGAATGAAGCTTTTTACCTCTGAGATTTGAATTCCTTCATAATATCCAAGAAGTCATTGTAGACCTGCGGCTGACTGCCGAACTGCAGCTTCACCTGGTCAAGGTATGACAATGCATCCTCCACCTGGAGACAAAACAGACAGCTTGCATTGGCACAGAAGATTTTATGTCACCCCCGGTGCTCAGCAAAACACGTATTTGAAAGCACAGCTGGGAGCCCTGAGCCTAGAAGGGGGAATTAAGGATCGTGATCTTGGTTGGAGTCATAACAGCATCACTTAAATAAGAAAAGCTCAGAAAACTACACCAAAAAGAAGAAAAATAAATAATAATAAATAAACCAAAAACAACTCAAATCAACAGGATTAGTCAGAAGGCACATTCTCCAAATTCCCCGTGTCACCACCAGTGATGTGACTGCTAGGATAAACAGAACTAGACTGAGCATTTTTCCTGCATTCATGTGTGGAAATTATTATAGAAGTCTAAGAATAAGCAGAAAGTGGAAATGACATATTCAGAGGAATAGATGCCTGCCAGGTACACGCTTTCTGAAAGCCAGACATTTCAGTTCGACACATAAGGATTTTGAAAATGGCAACTGTGGGAGGCAAATTGTTTTACGCCTCAAACAGCAAGAAGTTTATGAACCATTCGTGTACCAACAGCCAATTTCCAGATATACTGAAAGCACAGCCCAGCCTGACATGAGTGCTCTGTGCAGTTTGTAATCAGCTGCACCTGGGCCCTCTCCCATGTCGGGAATTAAAGACAGCAAGGGAGGAAAGGTGAGCAGGGACAGTCCCAACCTTGCATCTTGGAGGGACAGCCAGCAGTTTTGTTGGGAGAAAGAACCACGTGTTACAAAACCATTTTCAGAGGGGAATGGAAATGAAGCAGAAAAGCGTCTTGCCCAGCAAAGCACTGGTTTCCAGCTCGACAGGAAGAGACCTGCCCTGCATGTGGGACAAGCTATCAATTCATATGTATGCCTTGTTGCTAGAGCCAAATCTAACACAACTACTCACAAGGGCTACTTTTGGTGGAGTTTCTTCTCTTTTAAGGATTTTACAGAATATAGAATACATCCTTCTGCACTCCCACCTCACTCCTGCACTCCCACCCTCTGAGGCCACGCATTCAGACAAATCCCAAACCTTTGGGCTGTTCCACACACATTACCTTGAGCCTCTGGAACTGCTGCTGGCCCTGCACAGGCACAGCTGGGGGGGCTGGGTGTGCGTGGCTCTGCACCACCTGGCTGCCATGTGGCTGCACTGGGGCGGCGTGGTGGTGGCCGCTGTGCACCGCTGCCAGGGCCGGCCCGTGGCTGCCTGAGCTCTGTGGCACGGCTGACACCTGGAGAGACAGAAAGGACCGTGAGTGTTTGTCTCATCACCAGTGCTAACAGAAGGAAGAAACGCACAGGGTGTGTGATTCAGATCGAGCCAAGGCTCTCTCTCCTCTCTAAAAAAGTTGGAAGGGATCCTAAAGCCCTCCCCCAGCACCATTCCCCTGCTGCAGGCTGGCTGCTCCCAGCTCAGGCTGCCCAGAGCCCAACCACAGCCTTGAGCACCTCCGTGGATGAGGCACCCACAGCTCTGGGCAGCAGTGCTGGAGCCTCATCACTCTCATAGTAAAGAATTTCCTCATAAAATCTGATCTAAATCTCCTCTCTTTTAGTTTAAAACCAGCAGTGGAAGCCTCTCAGAACAAAAAGAGGCACCTAACGACCCTGTGGTGATATCTCTAACAGTTCAATTGCTTGAAAACCTCCAATCTAAATGTCAGCCTGTTAAGCTTAAGATCACCCAAGATATCCAAAGTCTGTGACAGGAACACTGCTAGAACAAGTGTTCTCCTTGCTAATGAAACACGGATCTAATCTCTGCATGCACTTGTCTCTAGGATTCAGAGACTGTGATCTTAATCATTCAAGAGAGTGTTGTTCAGAAGAAGCCAAGTAACATCACGTTGTGTGGTCAGGGCAACCTTAATGTGCTTCACGGAATCACATAGAATGGCATGGGCTGCAAGGGACCTGAAGGATCACAAATCTCCAACCCCCTGCCACATGCAGGGCCACCAACCTCCACGTTTCATAGCAGCCCAGGCTGCCCAGGGCCCCATCCAACCCGGCCTTGAACACCTCCAGAGATGGACGGGGCATCACAGCCTCTCTGGGCAGCTGTTCCAGCACCTCACCACTCTCACAGTAAAGAACTTCTCCATGACATCCACCTAAATCTTCTCTCCTCCAACTTAAAACCATTTTCCCTGCTGTTATCTGCCCTTTCCAAGAGTTGATTCCCCTCCTGTTTGTAGGCTCCCTTTAGGTACTGAAGGCTGCAATGAGGTCACCTCGTAGCCTTCTTTTCTCCAGGCTGAACAAGCCCAGCTCCCTCAGCCTGTCTTCGTAGGGGAGGTGCTCCAGTCCTCTCATCATGTTACTGGCCTTCCTCTGACCCTCTCCAACAGCTTCCCCTCTTTCTTGTGTTGGGGGCTCCAGACCTGGATGCAATACTCCAGATGAAGCCTCACGAGGGCAGAGTAGAGAGGCACAATCACCTCCCTGTCCCTGCTGGCCACCCTTCAAGTGAGACCTACTAGAAGTTCATTGTCCCATCCTAGTTTTTTCTCCCACCAGGCAACTGAAACAAAAACCTTGTCCCAGACCCGGACTTCCGCCATGCAAAACAACATACTGAGTGGTCGAATTGCAATTTCCCCCCTAGGACGTGGCAGACCTACCTGGTAGCTGGGAGTTACTGAGTATTGGATCCCTGTAGCAGACTGCATGGTCTCTGAGACTGCCTCATACACCGGAGGTGCCGGGGCGAGCACACGGTGCTGGTGCTGGAAAGCGTCGGTGCTGCTGGTGATACGTCTCTGCTGCGACGTGTACACGGGTGACTCCTGCTCATCCAATCGCCGCTTCATTCTGAACTCATGCTCGGGAAGCACTAAAAAACCTGGTCAAAACAGAGCAATTAGAGAGGGACATTGATTAATCGCTCCCTGCCAGCTTCGGGAACGCCAAGTTTGCCAGGAGCAGGTAAGACGAGTTTCGTGTCGATTCCTTCATGTCGCTATCTTGAGACAGGGAAATAGAACTAAGATTCAGCATTCTGTATGAAACGTGTATACTGCAAACATGCAGCTTTCTTGTTAGAAATAAAGCCCTGCTTTCCAGTTAAGGATTTCTTCTGTCACTGAAAGTAAAGCCCATCCTGAACCCCGTTGGGCAGCCCAGGCTGGATGGGACTCAGGCACCAGAGATGCCCTAGAGCACAAGAGGAGGGCAGAGGCAAAACACTGCCCATGCTGCCTTTGTACAGCAAGCCCTCTCCAAATCAAACTTTCAGCCAGATGGAGATGCTGACTCTGCCTGGGTAACACATGAAGCTCCCCATAGTAAGTGTATAGGGCAGCCTTAAACCCTTCACTAACATAACAGACCAAGGTACTGGGGAAATATACAAAGATACTGCCAAAAATACACCTGGCAGCCAGCTCCTCACACAGCTCCTTCCACGTGGAGGGAAGGAAGAGCTCTTTGTGTCTGCTTAAAGCTGCGCTGCAAGTTACACCTCCCAGAATACCAGCCCCAAAGCTTCAGAACGTACCCGAGCGTGCTCCAGGAATTTTCTTAGCTTGTTGTACCCGCACCAGGTGTCTTTCTGCTCAGCTACAGACAAACCAACAGCCCCCTGGGCTCACAGGGAGCTGCTCTCATAGCCTTTCGCTCTGAACAAACTCCAAGTTGTATGCTAATGGAGCCTGGACCAAGCAGAGCAGGCTGGCAGCAAATCTGGGAGCTTTGCATGACAATGCCAGGCCCCGGGGAAAGTCTGGGCAAAGCCTTGGTGGCAACCATTTCTAGAAGGCTCCACAACCTGGAACTGAAGCCCTGGGCTCTGCTGACAGCCAAGCATTGCACCTGCCCCAGCTCCTGCATCTCACGGGGGAACACATGCTGGTGAAAGCTCCCAAAGTGCATTCCTCCCATCCCTGAGGTCCCACTGATCTTTACCAGGTATGTCCCAAGGATTTGCTCCTTCAGGAGGGCAGACTGCAGCGTAGCAAGCTGTACCTGCTGCAGAGTAGTATTCCGTGGGTAACTACGACCACAAAACCACTCAGAACTTCTGCAGCACAGAGCTGACATCACAGGCAGCGCTATGGTTACCATATGGTTCTCTAGGCAGCGGAACACGGCCCGCTGATGGGCACCCATCTCCATGCGGACTTTGACTCAAACATTCAGAAAGCCCCCAGTTCAAACTGCATCATCTGTGGTCTTAATTGAGGAGGGAAAAATAAAGATTGAAAAATACAGTATGGTCTGCGTGAGACTGAAAGCAAGTCCACAAACTTTAGGTACTGTCCTTCATTAAAAGCATTCATCTGAGGCTCCTGGCTCAGGAATGGCTTCACAGAGCAAGCTCCACTCTACACAGACCACATGAGGACCTGCATCCCATCCCTCCCAGCCTCACTCCTATCCAAGCTACCTTTTAACTTCAGTCAGAGCACTCCTTTACAGCAATATACCCCTCCACAGGAGGACAAAAGCTGCACTCTGCTTTTTCACTTTCCTTTTCCTGGGCTGTAAGTTATCCCTTTGCAGGAGGGCAGTGAATCGTGCAGGTCTGCTGTCTGACACCTGTTGGAGCCACAGCACTTCTGCACACTAATGATGCTTTCAAGAGCAAGCTGTGAAACCTCACAAGAGAGATTTCAGTCCTTGCAGATGTGAGGCACTCCTGAAAAGGAACAGGGAAACAGCATAGCTGCAGGTCAAGCATTTAAGATGTGCAGGGGCTGCTTAAAAGCCCTTAGGAGGCTACAGCATGCCACAGGCACCCTGTGAATCTCTATGAACCTCTAAAAGGGAGCACTCATGCCACTAAAAGCCAGAGATGATGAAAAATCCTATGCAGCAGGCACACTTTTGCACATCACCTGCTGTCTGAGCATGCTGAAGAACACCCAAACGCACAGATCCTCATACTGACAGCTCGTTGCTGTCACTCTGAATGTCAAGCATTAACATCTGGATTGAGCCGTACGGAAAGACAGGAGTTTGCTCCCGAGGTGGAAAGGACCCAAAGCTGGGAAGCAGCACACATATGGCTCAGGATCACAGAGATGTGACATCCTGGCTGCCTGCTCCTGGCATGCCCTGCCATGTGGGCTCTCCCTGAGCCTTGGCATCCTCATCTTTGCTCTCCCTCTCCACATGCAGGCAGGATGACCGCAGTACCTGCAGCCACCCATTACCTTCACTGTGACAGCAGAGCCAGAGGAGCTGGGAGAAAGTGGCACAGCTTTGAGAGTGCACCCATAGCCCTGCAGTGTGGAACACCAGCCACAGGACTGCGGATCTGCTTTAGCTTTACCAGCCACGAGGGCATCCCAGCACAGAGCATGGATCATACATCCTGGGAAGGCAAGTGACTCGCTCCTGTCATGGTTATGCCTTTCTAACGAGCTCACAGCAGAGACTGCTGGCCACAAGCACAGCGTGAACCATTTCTTACAGCACCTGTTCACAGCAGTGCTCTTGTGCGTACTTAAATGCAAAGGGATTGCATTCTTATTTATGCATCGCTTCGCTGGGTGTGCTGAAGGTTTCTGTACAGCCTCCCCATCCCCTATTGATCATTCAGGAGACACAGAATTTGGGGTTGAAGGGACCTGTGTGAGTAGAAGGGGAGGTCTGGGTGCCTTCCGGCCCCTCCCCGCGCTGCAGCCCCAGCTTTACTCACGGTGCCCCTCAGCTGGGAGGGGTGGAGGGGAGGAAAGTGCGGGCTGGGAGATGGCAGCCTCCTCCGCCCCGTGCGGCTGTTCCTAACGCTGTGCTTTTACGGGATGGAGATGATCCTACAGGTGCTATGAATCAGCGTGCGGGCAGCGCGGCGCGGAAACCCTCCGCGTGCTCGCCGGGAACCGTCTGAAGAAACGCGAAAGCAGGAAACGGGAGCTGGAAAGGCACGGGTGGTGGGCAGGGCCCGGAGCTGCGAGGGTTGCGCTGAGCGGGGCGGGGCGAGGCGGGGCTGAGGCGGCCCCGCGCCGGGGGGCGGAGCGGGGGGCGGGAGGCTCCGTCCCGCAGCGCGCCCAGCGCCGCTCGCCCCGCCCGCCGCTCCCGCCATGCCGGGCTCCCCCCGCGCGCACACACACACACACACACACACACACATACAGAGACACGCACGCACACCGGCACTCAGGGCTCGCCACGGCACCGGGTCCGACCCCGCCCCGCCGGATGGCTGCCCACCCCCCCACACCACCTCCCAGCCCCGCGTCCCCCCAGCGCCGCCGATACCCTTACCTCGAAGCGGCGGCGCCCGGCGGAGGCACGCTCCCTCCCGGCTGTGGGCTCGGGGTGGGCGCGGCCCCGCGCTCGGCCCGCGGGGAAAGCGAGGGGCGCGGATGGGGTAACCGCCGCTCGGCCGCCGCGGCGGAACGCTGCCCGCTTCTCTGTTCCCCGGGAAATCCCGCCCCTCCCCGCCGCAGGGAGGGGGGAGCCCCGCGCGGCGATTGGTCGAGCGCCGAGTCGCTCGGTGCACCGCCCAACCGCCGCGCTCGGCCCGCCCACTTCGCCCGCCCCCATTGGCCGCGGCCGCCAGGAAGGGGATGTGGAGAGGAAGGGGAGGGGGGAGCGAGCGCCCGAGAAAAATGTCCGTACAGCCAGCGCGCCCCGCCCCCTCCCGCCCCCGCAGCCTCCCCATTGGGCGGCGCGCTGCGGACACAGCCAATCTGCACGCCGGACAGCGCCGCCGTCACGTCGGGGGAGTAAGCCACGCCCCCTCTCCGGGGAGCCCTTTTGTGGAATGTTTACATCGGGGCAGCGCGAAACGGCCCGGGTCGGGCCCCGGGCCGGTTGGGCGCCGTCGGGCCCCGGGCCGCCTCGCGCTGCCGCCTTTTGTCCCCCGACCCCTCCACTTCCGGGAACCAGCACGTGGGGGGGGGGGGAACACAGCGCGCAGCCAATGGCCGCGGGGGGCGTGGCCGCGCGGCGGCGGAGCGGGCGCTCCCCCCCCCCGCCCCCCACACACACCCCCCCGCCCCCCCCCCCCCCCCCCCCCCCCCCTCCCCTCACCCCTTCCCTCTCGCGCGCGCTCGCGGCGACCGTTGGGCGGGCGGGAAAACGGCGGGCGCGCGCCGCCTTTTCTCCCCCTCAGCGCTTCCCGCGCCTCCCTCTGAGGGGCCCGGCGGGCCGGCAACGGCTGTGACATACCCAGAGCGCGCAGCGAGGCGTCCTGAATGGAAAAGGGAACCTCCCCCAGGGCCCCATTGGCCCTACGCGGCCGTTCGTCACCAGCGGACCGCCCTCGGGGTTTGTGTGGGGCGGGGCGACGAAAAACCAGCCTGGAGATGAGATCGCTCCTGGTCTGCTCGCTTAATGTTAAATACCACAAGAAAACAAAACGAAAACAAAACAAAACAAAAAAAAAAAAAACAACAACCAAAAAACACAACAAAAAGCTCCTCCCCCACGCTCCGGGATTATAAAAAAATAAGAATATACACATTCGAAGAGCTTAATACAGTATAAAGTTCCCGATGCAGCCGTGCTGGGAACACACACCCTCAGGGCTCTGTGTACAAGTCTAGATGGTCCCTCCGAGAAGAAGAAAAAAAAAAAGGAAAAAAATTACAAAATCAACCACCCCAACCCCTTTTTCCCGAGCCTCCTCCTGCCCCGGCTTGCTTGCTTGAAGTAAGGCACGGTTCCCAGCTGGCAGGGCTGTGTCAGTGCCCGGCAGAGCCCTTCTGGGCGGCAGGCAGCAGGCCGCGGCGCTGGGCATGCTCCAGCACTGCGCTGTAGCAGAAGAAATACTGCTCCGGGGTCTGGATGCTGAAGGCACGCTGCGTCCTCATGCGCTGCACCGTCTGCTGGATGTCCAGCGTGCCCACGTCCTGCAGCTGCGACAGGCAGATGTCCAGAGCACACAGGGTACCTGGGGACGAGGTCGCTCAGCTCACACGCTGCAATGCAACGTGTGTCCCCCCCCGCACCGTGCTGCGCTCCTTACCCGTCCTGCCGATGCCGGCGCTGCAATGCACCACGAGCGGAGGGCCCCCCGGGTGCCCCTTGAAACGCGGTCCCAACGCGCTGACGGCCACGCGCTGCTGCTGCTTCACGGCCCCCAGGAAGTCAATGAGCGTGGCTGCCGATGAGGGCACGCCGTAATCCGGCCAGCTCAAGTATTGGAAGTGGGAGAGCAACCGCCGCTCTCTGCCCTGGGGGTGAGTGGGGGGGTCAGTGGGATGGGATAGCCCCACGGCACCCGCTGGGCACCAACACCTTAACACACACACCTCGGCACTGTGGAGCTCTAGGACGGTTTTCTTGTAATGGCTGAGGTTTTCCACACCCAGGTTGGTGACGGTCAGCACCCCGAAGCGCATCTGGAAATCCTTCTCCAAGGGCCAGTACTGGCCGCACTTCTTCCTGCCCCCCTCCTCCAGCCTGCGGATGGGATGCGGTGTCGTGGGGACAATGTCCTCCCTGACAACATCACATGGTGCCCTGCATCCCCCAAGTGCCCACAGCATCCCTCTGCAATGCTCTGTACTGGGGCAGCTTTTAGGGACACCAGGTATGCGGGCAGCAGAACACGGCTGGCTCTCCTCTGCACTGCTCAGAGGTGCTTTCAGGATGTCCCCTTCCTTTGGGATGCAAAGCGCTCTCCAGCTGTGACAGCAGTTGATCCAATAGCAAAATCACTTGTTTTGCCACCCAGGGCACTCACCGAGTCGTCATCACGATCACCAGGACGTTCTGCTCCCACACCATGCGCCAGAAGTCACCATAGGTGTTCTCCAGGGGCCCTGCAGGGACAGCCTGCTGTCACTCGGTGAGGCTGGGCAGGACAGGCAGTCCCTGGGCATCCATGGACACGGGAACCACACAGAGGGTAGTGACACACTGAAACAGGTTGCCCAAGGAGGCTGTGGATGCCCCATCCCTGGAGGCATTCAAGGCCAGGCTGGATGTGGCTCCGGGAAGCCTGGTCTAGAGGTTGGTGACCCTGCATATAGCAGGGGGGTTGAAACTGGATGATCATCGTGGTCCTTTTCAACCCAGGCTATTCTATGATTCTATGAACACACAGCCCTTACCTTGTGTCCCGATGTATGCATTCCTCTGCTTGTAGCCATCCATGAAGCTGGCATTGATGTAGTCGGTCAGCTGGGGACAACGACATGGCATGAGTGCACCACGGGCACGGCTTCAGCGTGACCCTCTGGGCTCAGCTCCAAGCAAGCAAAATGAGCAAGAACCCAGGTGCTGGGTCAGGGATGGGCTGGTGGAACGGTGCAGGATGCGAGGGGAGCTCACCTCTGGGCGGCTGTAGGGCTTAGCCAGCTTCACACGGGTCTGGTCCAGGCAGGGCACGTCTCCATAACGGTTCTTCTCCTGGTTGTAGGGCGCCCTGGGGCAGGGACAGGGCAGGGCAGCGGGGCATCCCAAGGCAATGCCCGGGGCTCTGCTGCCATCGCCTGGCCGCAGCCCGGGGAGCGGCACACACCAGGTCCCCGCTGCCCCTCCCACCCCACTCGACTCACAAGGAGCAGACGAAGGTCCCAGCCGGGCTCCGGCGCCGGATGTCCTCATACTCCTCATAGATGCCGCGCTTCTGCTTGCGGCTGACATGCTCCAGCAGCTCCTGTGGGGTGAGGGCCTTGGGGCCGGGCACATGGAGTGAGCCGTTGTCGCGGGGGGTCACCAACGGCACCAGGATAAGCTCATCCAGGGGGTCAGGGTGCCCGTTCTGCTGCGGTAGGAAGCGGCAGTTCCAGCTGAGCGGGTCCAGCTTGAGGCAGCCGCCGAGGGTCTCGGGCAGGCACTCGCGGGGCAGGTGCTCCTTCAGCTCCGACATCTTCACCATCTGCACCTGCAGAGGACAGGCACGGGCACTCAGCTCAGCAGGCAGCAGGGCCCTCCTCAGCTCCCAGGCTGCACGCAGCTCTGACAAGCAGCAGGGATCTTTGGGCACACCGTTTCAAGCAGCAACCAAGTTTATCTTCTCCCACGTGGCTCATTTTCTTTCCCTTTAAAGCTCCCAGCCCCCAGGAGCCTGCAGCCCCCACACTCACCCTCTCACGCAGCTTCTCCTTCAGCAGCAGGCTGATGATGGAGTAGGGCACGCGGAACCACATGGGCGCTCCCACGATGAACACCTTCTTCAGCCTCGCCGGGAAGGCGCCCTGCAGACAGTGAGGGCTCAGGATGGCTCAGCTCCATGCTGCAGGACTAACCCACACCCAGTGTCCCCACAGCAGAGACAACTGCAGGGACCCAGGGCTCCCAGCACAGCCCACGCTCCAATCCGCACCAATTTCCATGTGGCCAGCAGAGGGCTGGACTCGGTGAGCCAGCGGTGAGGGCGGGAGCAGGGCTTTGAGCCCCAGCTGCTATTTACTAGGAGCTCTTTTTCCGGAGAAGGGAGGAGGCACGAAATGCCAGCACCATTAAAAAATAATTTGCATCTGTTTTCATGAAAGCGCTGCCAGCAGCTGTGTGAGGAATCCAGCGCGTGGGGACAGCTGATCCCCTCCGGGTGCCTGCGCCTCCCCGACGGGCTGGGGCTGTGGATGGCATCCAACCTCCTGCATCCCCCCATCCCGCCCCATTTCACTCCACCCAGCTCCATCCCATCCCATCCCATCCCTGCTGCCGCTACCTTCAGCAGGTTGAGGATCTTCTTGCTGAGGTCCAGCTCAAAGTTGGTGTACTGCGAGCCCGCCATGTCGTAGATGAACACCAGCCCGTTCCTCTGCGTCTCGAAACTGGGCAGGGGGAAAGAGCAACACCACTCCAAGATCACGCATGTGCCCTGCATACCTCGGTGTTCCCTCTGTGTTCCCAGCGAGATGGAGCCCCCAGAGCTGCCTCTCCCTCACACCCACCCCGAGCCCATCCCAGCTGCACTGCCCATGGTGGCTCAGCCCACAAAAGCCCAGCCCCAGAAACGGGGTGACTGGGCTCTGTGTTCCAGCAGGGATCCCAGTGCCGGGGCTTTCTAAGGGCCGGAGATCCCCAGCTCAGTGACACGAGGCACACGTGGACGCCTTAACGATGCCACTGATTTTTGCTATGCCTGGAAGGCTTCTAAACAAGCCGTCATCAATCCTTGGCATGCAAACACAGCGCAAGCGGCTGCTAATAGACTACTTGAACAGAGCTAACAGAGCTCGGCCTGCAAGCAGCGACAAAGCAGCAATACAAGGCTGGAAAACAGGGCTCAGCTCACCTCTCCACGGCCCTGTCCAGCAGGTAGAAGAGCGCCTGGAGCACCACGTGCTGCACGCTGCGGCTGGGGTGGTGCAGCTTGGCCGTGAACAAGGCAATGGAAGCCCCTGAGGGGTCCCGGACGCTCTGTGGGAGAAAGCGAGGTCACGGCGTGCCTGCAGGCAGCACCGCTCTGTGCCGCATCGCTCCGTGCACCTACCAGGATGGTGAACTTGCCGCTGAGCAGCTCCGAGCGCAGCGGCTCCTCGTGCGGCTTCAGCTTCACGATGCCCTCCTTGAGCCGCGTCTCCTGCGGCAGGGACACAGCGTGACCCCCGGCACGGCACTCAGGGATGCGCGGGGATGTGTGACCCCACGAGCTGCACCCCATACGTACCCGGTAGGAGTGGAAGAGCTCAATGGCCCGCAGGACGTCGAACTTGCGGGCCATGAGGAACTTGACGGCCACGTTCCAGGAGAGCGGGGACACATTGTACTGGCCTGTCCACTTGTTGATCTCTTCCAGGAACTGCTTGGTGGCCTGTAGGACAGAAGGGCATTCCCACTAGCATCCCCCAAACTCCCCAGAGGCAATTTGATGGGGGAGAGCTGGTTGCTGTTACAAGGGTAATGAGCAAGGCTGGCACTTGGGCCGATGTTCCAAAGTGATGTCAGATGGGCCAGCGCCCAATGCGCCCCAAAATGCAATTTACCAAGGAAGAATCCCTACCCTCCTGAGATAAACCGAGCAGGAGGAGAGATATTAGGAGAAAAAGCAAAATACTGCGTCACAGCCATGTCCCAGATCTCCAAGCACTGGGACAGCCCCCCTTCCCACTCGCACATCCCAGGGCGATGCTCGGCCACCAGCCCTGCTCCCGAGCCCAGCAACATCCTCCCGTGGTGACGCACGGCCAGGGAGGAAGCCGGGACGTCACGGGAGGCGCGGGGCGTGGGAAGAACGTGCACACAGCCCTACACAGCCCTACACATCCCTGCACAGCCCTACACAGCCCCGCGGGCACGGGAGGGGGGGGGGGGGGAGCCGCTCCGTAACGGCAGCGGAGCAGAGCCTGGGGGAGACCTGGGGCGGGGATGGAGATGATGAGCAGAGGGACGCGTAACGGGAAGGAATGGGGACGGGTGGGGGGGCGTGCAGACGGGGGACGTGCAGATGGGGCGGATAAGGGGCAGACGGGGGAGCCGAGGGGCTGCGCTGCGCGTCCGGAGGCTGCGTAGATGCAGGAAGAGAAAAGCCGTTCGCAGCGCGGGTGCCCATAGCAGGGGCCGGTGGTGCTTCCCGGCTCGGCCGGCACCTACCTGCTCCTCCTCGGCGCTCAGCTCCGCGGCCATGCTGCGGACGGGCCGGGCGGGCCGTGCTAGGCGGCGGAGCCCATCCCCGGAGCGGCGGCGCTGCGGGCACCCGCCCCTCCCTGGCGGCTGCTCGGCGGCGGCGGCGGCGGCTCCGCCCCGGGGTGTCCGCGGCCGTGAGCGGGGAGGGAGGAGAGGATGGGGAAGGGAATGGGGAGATGGGATATAGATGGAGCGAAGAATGGAAAGGGAATAAGAAAGGAAAGGAGAAAATGAGACCAAAAAAAAAAAGAAAAAAAAGAAAACGAAATACAAATACAAATCTGAAAATGAAAATAAAATAAAAACGTTTAAAAAAATATATAAAATGTGTGTAAGGATCGCAAAGCGCCGGGAAGTTCCGCTCGCCCCGGGAAGCGCCGCGCCGCTCGGCTGGGGGTTGGGCCGCCGCCGCTCCCCGCCCCGCTCCGCTCCGCCCGGCGCTGCCCCGCGGGGGCGGTGGCAGGAAGCGCCCGCAGCCCCCTCCCCTGCGCCCGGCCCGCCGATGGAGGGAGGGGCGGGCAGGAAGCGCGGCGGGGCGGGGGCTGCGGGTACCCGGGAAGCGGCGACCCGGCCCCGCTCGGCATAGGTGGCACCGAGCCGGGGGAGAGGGGGGGCCGTCCCAGGGCCGGGGGTCCGCGCGCCTCAGCCGGGCCGAGGACATTTTGTTCGGCCGAGGAGCGGCGCGTTGGCAGCGCGCCCGCAGCCGGAGGGTTTGCACCTAAGTCGCAGAAAATGGAAGAAAGGGCAGAGAGAAGCGGCTCGGCTCCTGCCCCCACCGTGGTCGCAGCGGCGTGGGGCTGGCCCCCACCTCACAGCCCCTCTCCAAACGCACGCTCCCCTTCGCTTTTCCGTTTCTCCGGCCCAGAGGCTGCTTTGGGAAGGGGAACCGCGGCATCCGCGTGCTCTCGGCCATGGAGCGGAGCCCGCGGCCCCTCGCAGCTGCGTTTCTCTCCTGCCCGTCACGTCAGCACATGGCCGAAGGGCAGCGCGGGGTGCGAGCCGAGCCGCGGCTCTTCCCGAGGGATGCCCGGCAGCAGCAGAACCAGGCTGGGGACGAGCCGAGAAACAGCCCCGGGGCCGGGGTGCCGCCTCGTCCCCCCCGCCTAGCGAAGCCGGGTCGGCCCTGTCTCCCATTGCGCTCCCACCGCAGCGCTGACAGCTCCCGCTGCCTGCAGGTACAGCCCGCAGCGGCTGCGGGATCAGCCCCTGTACATCCTATGGCACAGAATGGTGCGTTTTCTGGGGAGAAAGAAAAAAAACAAGAGCGTGAGGGCAGAACACGCGTGCTGCCGCTATCTGCACACACCAGCTCTGCTCTGTCTTCCTCCTCCTGGGCACAGCCCTGCTCCGGAGGCTCTGGGAGGAGATCCCCAGAGGCACGTTTTTGCCTGGTAATTCATCTCCATGTCTCCAGGGGTTCCGTTTCAGTTTTTTAACCTCCCCGTCAAAAACAGCGCTGGGTCAGTGGGCATAATGGTTTTTTCTTCGCTGAAATTGCCACAGGGGGACACAGTGGCCCTGCCTGAAAAGTGAGTTCGCACAGGGGAGCAAGCAGGTAGGGGCTGGAACTTCAGTCAGTGCCACGAACCAGGCTGTTAATCCCTTGTTGGGAGGCACAGCATGCGTTCCCCCTGAGGTAGCAGGAAGGCAAGGCGCTCAAGGATTTGTATTTCAGAGAAGCCTTTTATTTGGCACAATCAATGGCAACGTTTCGAGAGTGCAATCGTTCCTTCCTCCCCCTGCAGGGAGCAGCCCGGCACGCAGGCTGGGGGCTCACGCAGAGCTGGGCTGGAGGCAGGGCTGGCTGCAAGGCAAGGAAATTGCATTTCTCAGTAACACGTGGGCATGGAAAGCCCTGCCTGGGGAGCTACCGAAGCCTGCTGCAAACTTTCCTTACTAGAAGCAGACTGACTGCAAAAAAAAAACTTCAATTAGGAAAGTCTAAGCCAGCAAGGGCCAAAGCACCCTGAGCACCACTCCCAGCAGGAGCACGGCCAGGCCAGGCAGCAGGGGCTGAGCTGGGAGCCCACAGCTCAAGACTGATGATTTCACACTGCAGAACCACCTCTGCAGCAAACCAGAGAGCCCTGCTAAGGACCCAGACAAAAAGAAATCCGGTGGCACGTGGAGCAACACACTCCATTCTCGTGCCCTTTAAACAAAACCATCCTATAATTATTACCTTCCCCACCTCTTGGGAAGTGGGAGCGACAGTGAGAAGCAGAGGACCTTTAGCATCTTCCTAATTCTCCATCTGACTCCCTGCTTCCTCCTGGCCCTGTGCAGCATTAGCTGGCTGAGGGGTGGACAAGTGTTCCAGCTCATAATGTCCGTTCCTAGCAGCTGCCTCGGCGCTCGGCTGAGCCTTGCCTGCTGCCAGCTTTTTACTCCTCTTGCTCTCGATGATCTGCTGGAGCTGGCGCCCAGCATAGGCTGGCTTGGCAGTGAGCGGCGTGGCGGGCACAGAGAGCCCCAGGATGTCAGGCACCATGTATGGGCGCAGCCAGCCCACCAGCGGGGTGCTGCCAGGGGTGTAGTGGGTCTGCTTGTGGTAGAAGAGAAGTCCGTCGACCTGCAGGAAGGGGAGACAGCAGATGAGAAGCTGCTGCAGGTGAATGATGCTGGGTCGCATCACTGCTTCTCAGACACCTCTGCCAGCTGGATCCTCAAGCAGAAGGGAAAGAAGAAACCTGCAGAGCTCCTGTCCTGAATGATCAGCACGAGTCCAGCGACCGCTGGGTGGCTTTAAGTCACCCAAGGCAAACAGATTTAGACTGATGTCAGCAGGGACCAGCGCTCCTCCTCTGGTTGCTATGATCCCATTCTGCAGAAAAGCCATCCAGCTTCTGAACAAAGCAGCACACAAAAAGACCATTTTACTGGATTAGGCTTATTTTAAATAATACATTTGGAGAGTAATTAGTCAGAGCGTGTGACGCCAAGGAGCTCTGCTTCCTAACACTGCTACAGCTCTTTCAGCTTGCTTATGCAAAAGCAACTCTTAATATTTCCCGAGAGAGAACTCCTCCAGCAATCAATGACAGTTAAGGGCACTCAGAACTTTGAAGGTTCGGACCCCGACTCTTTGTGCCACTGTTTCCACACTGGGCAGTACTGCAGCTGGCTGATGTTTTCTGCATCTCCCCCCCACTCTCAAGTATTCCACCCCCTTCCCCCCCGACTCTTTTTTTCCTGTGCTTCCCAGAGGAGCACTCTGCAAGGTCAGATCCTGGTGCAGATCGACCAGCTTTGGAGGCGGTGCTCATTTAGCTCGGCCTTGCGGGCTCTTAAAGGCTATTTACCCATGAATAAGAGTGGCTGAGTGGGCAGAACAGATGAGAAGAGTCCACTTTGGACTGTCAGATGTGGCCCCAAATGCTCCCCTCACCTAGACGGGCCCCCCTCCCTGCAGCTGCAGCCCCCCAGCAGAGCAGCACCCACATCATATCGAGCCAAGGCATGGCTGACAACAGAGCAGGCATGCATCCATCTCTGCTCCTGGGCATTAGCTTCCTGCAGGGCCACGCTGCCTGCTGCACTACTGAAGTCCATGATTTTTAGTCACTGTGAAGAGCTTGTCAAATAATTCCAGAGAAGGGGGATTCCTG
Organism: Lagopus leucura; assembly: GCF_019238085.1. Classification (NCBI taxonomy): domain Eukaryota; kingdom Metazoa; phylum Chordata; class Aves; order Galliformes; family Phasianidae; genus Lagopus; species Lagopus leucura. Next base: position 1,823,285 of record NW_024962298.1, read on the forward strand.
TCCTAGCGGAACAGGAAACCAGCCCAATAAACAGCATGAGCTTGTGAAACTGGCTGGACATCTGAAGTACAAAGCCTCTCCCTCTCCTCATGTCCCAGGAAGACCTGAAGAGAGGAGCCAGGCTCTGTGGCACCACGCCACCACACTCTCCTGGGCCTGCACATCCCAGCAAAAGCACAGCCCCTTCTGAGCAATGGGGACTCTGCAGAGCCCACAGGAATCTTCTAGTGACATCAGCCTGGGAAGACTCCTGCCTTCCAGAATGCTCCAAAGAGCTTCCCCAAGCTGACAAAACCAAAGGATTCTGCCTAGCAGAGGGGTACGTCCTGTTACTGCTTCCCCTCATTTCTCCTACATTACTGCAGTTCCCATATTCCTGCCATCATCTCAGTTGTTGGCCATGTCCCTATCCCCAGTCACTGCCCTGACACCAGCCTCACCAGGACAAGGGCATCTCCATACAACTGAACCTTTTGAGCAACTGGCTTGGCAGGATTTCATGTTTCGTGGCCATGCTTTGTCCTATTTCAGGTGCTCCCCACCACGGAGCCTCAGACTTTGGCTCTCCCTTGCTTTTCTAGAAACTTACATGCTGTTTTTCTCAGATCCATTGGTAGCTCAGGAGCTCTTAAACAAGACGCCCTCCAAAAAACATTTCAAATTCAGTGCCAGACTGAGCAAACTTGCTTAGTGTGGTCCATCCCAGGATGCTGGGACCAGGCATAACGAGATATTACACTGCATGAGCTGTATTTTGCCTCCAGTGAAGTTCGGTTCTGGCTGCCCCGTTGCTGGAAGCTATTCACGGGGATTTCTCGGGCTCCCTCTTGCGGCACATGGTGAGCTTCATTCCTGGAAACACAGCAGCGTGGTTTCTGCAGGGCTGTCTTTGTGCCAAACTACACGGCGTTTCTCTTCTTGCTAGGGTACTGCCCTGACACATCCACTAGGGAACCGGGGGACAAACACAGCTTGGAGCACAAGGAGCATCTGCCCAGCTCCTGCAGCCCCCCTGCATTCCACAGGGGCCTCTCTCCATAAGTTGGGATGCTCTTCAGCCTTTTGTCACAGAGCAAACGCCTCAGGAAGGCATAAAGCTTTCCTCAGCAGAGGCAGAGGCAGGCAGGAGCACTTGTCATTAAGCAAGTCAAAAAGGCATCCCAGGTTTCCTTCAGCTAACACTCCCCTACCTGTGCTCAGAGCAGGGTCTGGCACGGTCAGCCAGCCACAGGCACTTGGACTTCCTCTGGTGACTGCCCTGGCTTTAAGGAGCGGAAGAAAAAAAGAGTCAGCCCTCACAGCCAAATCAGTCTCCTCTAAGCTTAAGCCTGCACTTACACTAATTACTAACAGGGGCCAGGAGAGCACAAGAGGCACACTAAAATCAGTGCGGCTTTTGGCTTCCCCATCCTCTTCTGTTTCAGTGCCAGGTAAGCCAGGGCAGCCACCAAAAGCTGCTGAGCCATTTGCATCAGGGCTTCTGACTCACTGCTCGCAGCCACACAGCAATTGCCTGGCACACTGCTGCCTGTCCTGCCCTTCTTCCTCCCACAGGTCAGAGAGGCTGAGCAGCACTGCTCCTACAGCTGGAAGAGCAAACACACAGTCCTGCTCAGCTGTTCTCAATGGGGGAACGGCCACCTCTGACAGCTGGACCCAGAGGCAAGAGGCTGCTGGTTCTGGACCAGAAGCAAAAACCAGAGCTTGCACCATTCCCTCCCTTCCCCCCTTCTGCCATGAGATCCAGTGGCAGCAGCAAGACAGACCCATCCCAGCCACTTCTGCTGCAGCCATTTGCCCTAGCACGTCTCAGCTGCCCATCACTGCTACCTGAACCCCGCAGAAACTGCTACGAGTTTAAACACACTGCTCTGTCTCCTCCTCAGGAGAGGTCGGGCAGCTGGATGCCACGCACAGACAGATGGTAGCATCTAGACTAGGGAGACACAGAGCCTGCGGCAGGTGTCAGAGAAAGACACCAGCCTGCCTGCCTTGCAGACCTCCCAAGAAACCCCACCACACAACTGAGCACACTGTGGCAGCACGTAGTACAAGCTTTGACTCTAAAAAGATCAGCTGTCCATCATACTTCCACACAAACATGAGTTTTGCTGCTTCTAGCAGCAATCTAGGCATCTGCATCAGCCACCCCCTCAAGCAGAGAGGACAATACAAGCACAGGGAATGCTGAGGTTTAACTCTCACTGACTGCACGTTCTCACCTCGAAGGGGAAGCTCGTTGTCAGCACCTCACACAGGCTCTCCGAGGTGCAGGGGAAGTTCTGCAGGCCCACGAACTTGTACTGAAAGAACAAAAGAGGGTTAGAAGAGTAAAAATTAAATGGCTTAAAATTTGAACAATGCACTGAACTGGAGGTGGTTAAGGAGGAAGCCTTCTCTTGGTACAAAATCTAACACGAGCAACAGGATGAATAACAGGCAGACAAAGTAACCAGACAGGAGGTCTCAGGCAGAGGGCAGATCATTACATTGTTGGCCTTCCTACTGCAGGTAACCAAGGGTCCGAAAGCATGGATGGGCTCAATGGAGGAACAGGTCAACCTGGGACAGGCAGACCTCTGCTATGATTCTAACAGCAATTCCCAAGCAAATCCTGGGTGGAGAAATCAAAGTGACAGGACCAAGTCATTCCCTGGTGCCAGTCACACTGCACTGAAGTGACAGGAAACGCATGAAAACTTACAGCAGTCAGCTCTGCCTTCAGAGAGGACAGGGATAGGAAGGGTCTGCTGCTTTACAGATCTCCTTCCAGTAATAAAAGTGACCTTTACAAGAAAACCTGAGGCTTGTTACAACCACGTCCAGACAGCACAAAAAACAGAGTGCCCCAAGCAATCTATTTCAGGTATTTTGCATTAAGGCCACCCTAGTTCCAAATGACCCCCTCTGGCATCTTGTTAGAGATACAGATGGCAGGGACTCTGCACACAGCTCCCATGTGCTCCCGATACCTTTTCCTCAAGCATCTAAGGCTGCAGGAAGGACTTTTCAGGGGAGCTGACCCTGAGATGCTCTTTTAACCGAAATAGAAAGTGATGACCTCTGAGCAGGATGCAAAGCAGACAGATGTCTGCTCCAGGCTGCTAGCTCAGCCAAGCAAACCTTTCCACCTAGGAAATGAAAGCTGAAACGACTCCCCACCCCCAGCCCCCCTTCACTAGGTAGCTGTCTTCTGGATATTCCCGTTGGAGTCAGAACAGGATGTACTCCAAACACAGATATCTCCGCTGCTGGCACAGGAGCCTTCATGCCCATTAACGATGAATCTGTTCCACCCTCAGGAGCCGCTCTGCTTGCTGTGCCTGAGCACACACGGGTGGCCATAGAGCAATCACATCCTGCCTTGCAAGTTGCACTCCATAAGCCAGGCTGACAAATCCCCTTATGCCTGTCCCCAAAAAATCACTTTCTAAGCTGCTGTGTCTGACCTCCACACAAGACTTCAAAGACTTCAATACTATTATCCTTGCTCAATGGGGACTTCAGGGGGCAATGCAGCATCCACCCCTACAACTTCAGGGACTGGCTCGAGCAGGAGACAAGGCTAAAACTTCATGGTCCTTTACCCCTGCTTTGTGAGCCCATGAAACTACCAACGAATAATTCCCATTGTAATCAGGCTGCCAATCAACACTGGCCCCTTAGAAACCACGTTGGTTTTCCATTCCAAGTGAAAGCTAAAAACAGTGTGGAAGTTAGCTGATACCCTGCAGCGTGATCTTCTCCCTCAGCACTTTGGCTGGAAAGAAAAACCCACATTCATTTACAATATTCAGTGGTTCTATTTACATCCTGAACATGTCAGCCCATTTCATCAGAAGTACGCTTTGAAGCCTGATCTGTTAGGGGAAAAAACAACAAACAACAACAACAAAAAAGAGAAAAGCTTCTGCCTGTGAACAAAAGTGCTGAAGCCTGCTGAACAGGAGAGCTTACCCCACTCCCTCCTCCTCCTCCTCCTCCCAGTACAAAAGAACTCACTGGATTAATCCTGCTTTTCTCTCCCAGCCCTTCCTCTTCTTGGATCTTCGAGGAGAGCCAGAAGAATCTGAAGTCAGTCTGAAAAAAAAAAAAGAGACAGAGGCTGAATTATCATCCACCATACATCATCCATCAGCACTTGCAGGGCTGCAGCTCAGACCTGTGCCTCCATTCCTCTGCACTCACACAGACTTACAAGCTGCAGAACCAACTCACGTGCCAGCCTTTGCTACTTCCCCAAATAACCCCCCAAAATTCCCAGTCACTAGACTGTAAGTGACAGAGACACTGCTGCAGATATCCAAATATCCAAGCTGCTGCACATCGGGCTGTGACCAGCTCCAGCTGCAAAGCAGCTCCCAGAACAGGGAGCACAGGGGAAGGCAGATGGGAGATTCAGTACCTGGCAGTCGTAAACAGGGTGTCCCCTCCAGCACATCACATCGAGGATGTAGTATGTCTGCTCTGCTTCATTGTAGATACAGTCCAAGATACAGTACACTGCACACAAGCACAAGGAGGTCCAGATGCACTCCTCACACTGCCCAACCCACTGGGCAAGTGCCAGATCAAATCCTTCCTGCATTAAAGCTTCAGCACAGATGTAAGGCCAAGAGGTGCAAAGAGAATCCCTGCCGCTAATAGGGGTTGTGACCACAAAAAGCTTTTAGCTCAAAGAATCCAACAAGTCTCCAAGGATACACACAGACCCACATCAAGCAAAGGCATATTTCAGGAAATGCATTCATCCACCAGTAACACCTCCTCAAAGGAAGCAAAGCAATTGAACTAGGTATTAACAAAGATCATGCTGGAAGCAGCTCTGCTACAGAGAGAAGATGCTAAGGTTTAATTAGCCAGGTAGATAACTAGAGGAAATGTCATCTAGCATACAGGTGTCTGAGATTGTCTATGGCTGCTTAACCTCAGAGATACACGGACATCCCGAAGCTTACTAACCCCTGCCACCAAAAAAGGGCACAATGCTGGAGCCCAGAGGAGCTCCACTATGCCTGTGGGTGCATGGTGCTCACAGGGAAAAGCCAGTGGTTCTCTTCTACCTATCCATCTACCTCTCTCAAAAGCCTCTTCAGAATGTTACCTTTCTCACTCGTTGTATTGTGCCGGTTTCCCCCTGGCAGCAGGGATGGAAATCTGTTGACACAGAAGCCACTCTTGGTGTAAGCTGCTGTGGAACCCTGCAAGAAAACAGGGGACAAAGAAACCTCATGAACAGGCTGTCACAGCAGTGATGGCACACGGGGTGCCGGAGTGCAGGCTGCCCTCCAGAGCCTGCCACAGCCCACCTACAGGAGAAATCTGGCTGTTCAGCACAGCTCCCAGCACCCAAACGCCTGCAGCTCACAGGGCAGCCTTGTGTTGGTGGGCACAGTAAGAACACAGACCCCAGCCAAGGCTCCCTTACTGGGTTCTAAGACATTTCTGCTGCTGTCTCTTACCCTGGAGGCCACCACCAGCGCTCTCTTCCCAACAGGACACACCACCACCATCCACTCCTGCTCCAGATCCACGGGGACATCAACCAGCCACTCAGAGAGCATCAGCTAGGCAGAAATCCAGGAAAAGCAGTCAGTGACAGCCCTCCTACAGCTATGGAAAACCTGCAGCTCAAGTTGGATGGTTTTGACTCAACTTCTACAGCCACACTGTGTCCTTCACACAGTCTGCACTGGTCACCACCCCAGATCACAACACCCATCTGCCTTTCACTGAGCTGCGTACCAGACTCTTCCCCTAGATTTCCTGCTCCCCAGCTGCTGACTAAGCCTTGGTGTTCAGCACAGTGCTCACATTCCTCATCAGGGCACCCTAGCACCCTGCTCCCCACAACAACCCTTGACTTCATTTAAGTATACAGCAAAGATCTGGGATTCCTCAATATTTGGAGAGATGAGAACAGAGCAGTGGACACCTTCAGACCCTTCAGTGCATGGCTATAGCACCTCACAGACCTCCCGGAACCAACAAAGCTGAGAAAACCCAACTACTGACATTTCCTGCTGTCACAGATAATGGGGAGAGATGGAAACCGTGAACCAACAGCTGCACAACGGGACACAAGGTCACAGAACTGCTGGAGTTAGAAGGGACCTCTGGAGGCCATCCAGTGCAATCCCTCAGCGATGAACAGGGACACCTACAGCCCGCTCAGGGTACTCAGAGCCTTCCTTATACTTCCCTTCAGACACCGAAGGCCGCTCCCAGCTCTCCCCACAGTCTCTTCCTCCCGGTGCAGCACAGCCCAGCACTCAGCCTGTCCTGGCAGCGGGCCATCCATCCCTCGGAGCCCTTTTACGGACGCGCACCCCGGTACCGAAGGCTCCCATCCCCGACCCTGCGTCCCCCTCGGTCTCCCCTCACCTGGTTGGCGTAGCGCTTGGGCAGCCTCCTGCCGGCGTCCACCTCCATCTCCTCCTCCTCTTCCTCGTCGCCATCCTTCCCCTCGTCCTCGTCGCTCTCCACGCCGGCCCAGTCCCCCTCCGCCAGCCTGCGGGCATGGTTCACGTAATCCAGCCGCCTCCTGCGGGAAGGAAGCGCGGAACCCCGTTCAACACCGAGCCCGGCGACAAAGCGGCCCCGCGCGGCTCCACGCCCGCTCACTCTCTCTGCAGACACAGAAGCCGCCGCCGCCGCTCCTCCTGCCCCAGCCGGTCCCCGCGGCCTTTGTACGCGCCGAGCCGCGGGTGCGGCGCCGCGGTGCTGTTGGGAGCCGCCAAGGCCACGCCGCCCGCGAGCGCCGCGCACAGCTCCTCCATGGCAACGCCCGCCGCGCGCCGCGAGCACTTCCGGCCGGCGAGCGGCGAACGGCGCAGCGCCCCCTGCCGGCGCGGAGGACCTCCCCGCGG
>NW_024962299.1:0-9251 GCF_019238085.1 Lagopus leucura
TGTGCAGGGGTTTCATGGATGCTTGGGATGCTGACTTCCACTGCCTGTGTCATTGGTAGGAAGTTCAGGTGACAAAGGCTCCTTCTGTCTGGGTAACGCTTCTGTGGTTCCATGGTTATGACTGGAGGGGAAAAAAAAAAGTAAAGTAAAGCACGCAACCCTGAAAAATTTACTACTCCATTGCTCTTGTCAGCATGACCACTCAGATGAGCGTTACGTGTCCTGCACCTGACTGAAAATGCATCCAAGCCCATATTGCACACAGCTTCATCTCAGGGCCAAAAAGAAACAGTGCAAAGATGTTTAGAAGATTCTTGGTGCAGATGAAGGTGCAGGGTGCGTACGTATTCTCTTCAACTCTCTTCAATAATAAATACTGATTCATAATCCAAAGATAACTTATCAAGAAGTAGCATGAAAGGTCGATGAAAAGGAAATTACACGACAAACTATTTTCATTTAAGAAATCCCTGCTAAACCTCTCCCCATCAAAAACGGAGCATCCTGGGCACTGTTAGCAGCAGTTCGGACAATATCTTGCACCACAAGATGCGACACAGTCTTATTTTCTTCATTAACAAGCCCCTCATTTCTCTACTTAGCATCAGATTCCCTCAAGTTCAAACACGAGGATCAGAACAGCCGCTCAGTCCTGCTGAGAGGAACCCACGGCTGGGATGTCCCGCCGTCCCGTTCCACGCTATTTCCAGCATCGCTGGGGAAAGGAGGAGCGACTGCCATCACCTACCCAGGCTTCTACGAGGCCTTCCATACGGTCACACATCACAGGGAGAAGCATGGCGGAGAGCTCTCGTGCCACAAAGCTCGGGGCTGCAGAAATCAAGGTTGCCCCCAAGATACTGTTTGTAACAACAGGACTTACTGCACGTGAGACATGAAAGACAAGGTTAAGGTGAAAAAGCCTCCACTCCCCATGGATGTGGCTGTCTGCACAGACAACAGCTGCCTGCTGTCCAGCAGCCTGACGCTCACCCACCAAAGCACTCATCAGCAGATGCCTTTCACAGAATCATAGAATTAGCAAGCTTGCAAAAGATCTCCGAGATCATCCAGTCCAACCGTCCACCTACCACCACCATTTCCCACTAAGCCACATCACTCAGTATAACATCCAATGTTTCTTGAACACCTGCAGGGACAGTCACTCCATCACCTCCCCCAACTGCCTGTTTCAGCATCTGACTACTCATTTGGAGAAGTGTTTCTTAACATCCAACCTCAATCTCCCCTCATGCAACTTGAGGCCATTCCCCTCAGTCCTGTCACTACTTACATAGGAGAAAAGGACTATCCCCACCTCAACATATCCTCTCTTCAGGTAATTGTGCAGAGGCATAAGGTCTGCCCTGAGCCTCTTCTCCAGACTAAATCATCCCCGTTCCCTCAGCCGCCCTGCATAAGACTCGTGCTCTACACCCCTCACAGCTTCACTGCTCTTCTTTGGACACATTTCAGGGTTCCGGTGTCCCTCTTGGACAGAACTGAACACAGCACTCAAGGTGAGGACTCACCAGAGCTGAGTACAGGGGATGATCGCATCCCTGCTCCTGCTGGCTCCAGCCCTTTGCACTGCACTTCCAATCTAAACCCTTTCCTTCTGCGGTAGTGCTTGCATCCTCAGTTAGGGCTGGAGCTCAAGAGCTCAACGCAACAGGAAGAACACAGTGTGCAACTGGAAGATGCGCCTCAAAGCCAACAAGAGTCATCTCTCTGACCTTGGGCACAACTCACCAACCGAGAGCCAGGCCTTGCCAGCTTGGCTGATCTGAGCATGTCAGAGGGGGCCGGACATCAGATCACAAAGTGTCCATTTCAATTGCAGCTCCATGTAAGGAAAAACACCAATTAACAGGCATGAATGAATTCATTCACAAGCTGCACAGCAAGTGTGTTCTTCATTAAAAAAACCCACATGGATTCTTAATCCAAAAGAAAACGGCAAGAGTTTGTACCGATTGAAGAGGTTCTTGTTCCTAAGCCTCATCCTCTTATCCCGACTTTCCTTGCCTCATCCCCTACCCCAACTCCTGAACGATGCATGCAGGTTTAAACTCAGATCTCAAACCCATAGGACTCCTTTCACAGGACTCCATCAGAAAGGACGACGCACTTGTTCCATACACTCAAGCTGACCAAGCAGTGATATCACGGTCACTTAAACACACAGCAGCATCCACACCCCGAGCACGCACACTGCTTCCTGTGTTACTGGAGCCCACAGCTCCCCTTCACACCTCTGTGGATTCCTGGTGATTCACACTGATGCAGCCTCACTATAGATCCATGGATGTCACACAAGGCCTGCAGGACTTCTTTCTCCACAAACCCCATCTGCAGGCATTGGTTCATAAGGTTTACCACCCACCCTCCTGAGCAAAAGAAAACACTAAGAACAAGAGCAAAGTGCTGGATTTGACCCAGCCTGGTCCCCAAGCCTCAGTCCTGCTAGACATACCCTGGTATGTAGACTCATCCCCAAAGCCTGACTGGACATCAGCACATGCATCAGTCTGCAAATGCTCAATCCCAGCAGCAAGGGATCAAAGCACTGGGACAAATGCTGAAATAAAAATGCCATGCAAGTTCTCTATTAGCATTGATCATGAACAAATCTACCCCGGAGGATGTGGGACAAGTAGCAGAAGACAACAACCTGCAGAACCAGCTCGTTTGGGGCTGCTCCAGATGTTTGTATGCTCCCTTCCATGGCCCAGGCCAAGCTTGCTGAGCTGCTCCTCCTTTGTGCAGGGGGAGAGCGGTGCAGACGCTATGTGCTGGCTATGCATAGTGTGCCTTTGGCTTGATTTTCCTCTCTCCATCTTCCATTAGCAAACAGCATTTCAAATCTTTCCTCGTGAAAAAATCACCTATGTAAAAAAGAATTGGCAATCTTGCTTTTGAAGTTTCCTTATTTGTACAACTTGATGTTTTAAAGCAGAAGCTCACCTAGCAGTGACCTACCTTAGACAAGCCCAACCTGCAGGGAAAAGTTATTCCTCTGGGTGCAGAGTCTGCAGACACATTTCCAGGTCCAAGTGTCAGCCCACTTCTTAGCACAGCTTTACCAACCACAGAAATCCAGTTGATGCCCGCCGTGCTTTTCTCCCTTCTGAAACACTGCATCGCTGCAAGAAGCAAGAATTAAAATCACAGAACCACAGAATTGGGGTTGCAGGGGACCCCCAGTGATCATTGAGTCCAACCCCCTGCAAAACGGGCTCCCTACAGCAGGTTGCGCAGGTGGGCATCCAGGAGGGTCTAGAATATCTCCAGACAAGGAGAAGCCACAGCCTCCCTGGGCAGCCTGTTCCAGTGCTCCATCATCCTCGCCGTGAAAAAGATCCTTTGCATTTTGGTGCAGAACTTCCTGTGCTCCAGTTTATGGTCATTTCCCTTTCTCCTGTCCCTACAGATCGCTGAGAAGAGGTTGGCTGTGTCCTTTGGACTCCCATACTTAATAAATATCTAAGCATTAATCAGATCTGCTCTCAGTCTTCTTTCCTCAAGGCTGAACAGACCCAGGTCCCCCAGCCTTTCCATACTGAGGAGATGCTCCAGGCCCTTTATCATCTTCCTGGCCTTCTGTTGGACTCTCTCCAGGAGATCCCTGTCATTTCTGTACAGGGAGCCCAGAACTGGATGCAGTACTGCAGGTGAGGCCTGACCAGGGCAGAGCAGAAGGGGAGGATCACCTCCCTTGCTCAGCTGGCCACATTCCCTTTAATGCACCCCAGGATGCCATTGGTCTTCTTGGCCAGCAGGGCACACTGCTGGCTCACAGCCAACCTGTCATCCACCAGCACCCCCAGCTCCAGCAGAGCTCCTCTCCAGCAGGTCACGTCCCAGCCTGTACTGATACTTGCGGCCATTCCTTCCCAGGTGCAAGGCTCAACACTTGCTTTTGTTCCACCTCATCTGGTTTGTTTCTGCCCAGCTCCCCAGCTGGAATGGCAGCACAGGCTTTTGGTGTGCCAACCATTTCTCCCAGCTCTGTCTCATCAGTGTACTTACTGAGGGTTGACACCATCCCTTCACCAAGGGAGTTGACGAAGATATTGAATAAGACCATGTGAGAAACACTCAAAAATTTCAGGTTAGGCAAGGATCTTAGTGATAGCAGCAAAGTTTATTCATTATTGCAATAAACAGGCCCACATCCCCTACTAGCAAGGGAGAAACTGCACCAGTCAGCAAAATTCATTTCATTCTATACTCTAAATCCAACTCAGGCAATGCTCTCCTGGTGCTCGCTCACTGGTTGAGCATCTCAGGCTTACAATCTCCCCGACGCTGTTGCTATGATACAATTCTGTATATGGCCCCTTACCAACCTGTTGTTTTTTGGTATGTTTTGTACTTTGTGAAGATACAAGTGCCATATTTCCAAGAACATTCATTCTGTCCTGTGCTGAGCTCCCTCTCTCCACCCTGCATATTTGCCTTATTTTGTGCCTGGCTCAATTCCACCCCAGTCAGAACACCCCGAATCTTTAACTTTCTGCTCTGCTCAGCAACCTTCTTAGTGGAAGGCAAACAGCTCTTTCACAAGAGGGCTGTAAGTTCAGTAAAGCCAGTACAGAAAATACTAAAAGCTTCTACAGCACAAACACAATCTCCCCTTCACAACCAGACCCAGCACCAACCCCCGGGAGCACCACCACTCACAGCTCTCCAGCCGCACTCTGCGCCGCCGATCACCACCACTGAGCTCAGCCAGTAAACCAGTTCTCAGCCCACCTCATCATCCACTCATCTATCCCACACTTTCTCAGCTTCATTACCAGGATGACGTGGGAGACTGTAACAAAACATTGCTGAAGTCAAGGTAGACGACATCCACTGCAGCAGCACCTGAAATAGTCCTTCCCACTCAGGCTGAAGCTTTGATTCCTTACACATGCATATTAAAACCCAGCCTCCAGCACCGAATGAGGGCACCAGAAATTCCAGAGGTGGAGTTTGAGCCAACAGTCCACATTCCTTAAGGGGTAACAGAGCAGCAGACAGCCCGAGTACACAGTTCTGAAGAAACTTACCCTTGGTTTCAAGAGCGGGCATCTCACCCCTCCCTCCCAAGTATGGCCACCCAAACAGCACTTCGTATGGTGATACTCCTAAGCCTTTTCTGTGAGTGGTTCATATTCTGACAAGGGCTACAGGTAAACACTTTGTCCATGGTAATTTGGTCTCTGAAACCAATTTTCACAAGTGCTTTTTCAGCATCTCATTGATTCGTTCTACTTTCCCTGAAGAAGGAGGGTGCCACGGAGTATGGAGCTCCCACTTTATTTCTGAAGTTCTCATCAGCTCCTGTAGGACCTGTGAAGTAAACAGGCTTCCCTTATCTGAGTCCATATTCTGCACAACCCCGTATCTAGGGATCGTGTCTGGATGTGGAGTCTTCAGTGCAGAAGAGACATGGACCTGTTGGACCACATCCAGAGGATGTCCACAAAAAAAAAAACAGAACCAAGGGATCAAACAGCTCTCCTCCAAGGACAGGCTGAGAGAGCTGGGCTGTTCAGCCTGGAGAAGTGAAGGATCCAAGGCGACCCGGTAACAGCCTTTCGATACCTAAAGGGAGCTAAAGAAAAGAAGGGAAAACTTAGGTTAGATGTAAGGAAAATCACTTTTTACAGCAAGGGACAAAGGGAAATGGTTTTAAGTTGAGGGAGAGGAGATTTAGGGTGGAGGTCAGGGGGAAGTTCTGTGCTGTGAGAGCGATGAGGTGCTGGAACAGCTGCCCAGAGAGGCTGTGATGCCCCGTCCATCCCTGGAGGCATTCAAGGCCAGGTTGGATGGGGCCCTGGGCAGCCTGGGCTGCTGTGAAATGGGGAGGTTGGTGGCCCTGCGTTGGCGGGGGGCTGGAGACTCGTGGGCCTCGAAGTCCCTTCCAAGCCGGGATATTCTGTGATTCTGGGCAGTGGAACAGGCTGCACAGAGAGGCGGTGGATGCCCTGTCCCTTCCAAGGTGAGGTGGGATCAGGCCCTGGGCAGCCCGATCGAGCTGTGGATGTCCCTGTTCCTTGTGGGGAGTCGGACTAGATCATCACGAATGGTCCCTTCCGACTCTAAGGAGTCTATGGCATGATACCTGAAGCCGTGAGGCACGACGGCACAAAGGACATCGATGGCCTGGTGAGCAATCAGGGCTGGCAAGGAAGCCCGCGTGCTCAACAGCGCCAGGAAACTCACAAGCAGTCCAACCAGGAAGATCCACGTCGGCCACAGAGCCTCTCTGTGCCGGCCCCAGCATTCAGCGCACCAGATGTATTGCTGCATCACACTGCTGGGTGCCACGGCTGCAGGGCTGCTATGGAACGGGGGGCAGGGATGGAAGGAAGAGGGCTGGGGAGGTTGGGTGGCGTCCAGACTGGGAAACTGACAGCATCCCCTGATGGCCAGGATGGAGATATCTGCGGTGATCCAGACACAGCGCTCCAGCAGAGGACGGCCTTTTGTTTCCTATCAATACAAAGCCACATCTGCCAGCACGACAGAACGAGCCCTGAGAGCCTGGGGGGGTCGGCCACAAGGCGCTCGCAGAGCCGTGCCCTGACACCTGTTGCTGCAGACCAATTCCTAAGGGAGATCTGGGAGAGAACCAGGCCAACCAGGAACTGAATCCTTGCGCTCAGTACGCTCTAGCAGCGCAGAGCGGATGGCGCTGGGTGAGGATGAAGCAAACGGCCGCTGGGGCCCGGGGCTTTCCTGCAGCTCAGCTCCCAGCCGCATCCATGCACCTCGCTCTATCGCCAGCCACAGAGCTCATGGGGCTGCAAGGACAAAGGGCAGGGAGCAGGGCGAGCCCTGAGGACCAACCCCCATTGCATCTCCAAGAGAGTTGCCCACAGATGGCCCAAAACCCACCCGCATACAAGCGTCAACAAGGGCTTCCTGCTGTTCCATCCACAGAAAAGCAGAGATCAAAACCCTGCCATCAAGAAAGAATCGCTGACCTCTTCCCACGAACCAGAGCTCACCCAACAATCCACAGGAGGCATCTCCAGGAAGAAACCCTGCCTGTGGGGCTGCCAGCCCTTCAATGAGGCGAGGGAGGGCTGGAGCCAGGCTCAGCCCCATCTGCCCCACGGCTGCGTTGCTTCCACCTGTGCAGGCAGGGCTGCACCCCTCACCAGGTGCTCCATCACTGCTTCAGGCTGCGATCTCAAAGTTCCCCTAAAAGCAGGAAGGAAAAAATAAAGTAAAAAAAAAAAAGTAATGCCAGCAGCCAATTGGGTCTGCCTGTGTGGCAAGGGGAGGTTTATCCATGGACGAGCTAGGACGGTCCACGTACTTTGCTTCCAGTCTGTCCTCAATGGCAATTGGTGACATTTGTAATAAATAGGGGAGCACAGATTTCAGTGCTGATACAGCGAGGTGCTGAGAAGCTGCACGTGCAGCACAAGGGCTGAGATGAGTGGTGTCAATGGAGCGAGTGCTGGCTGCCCAGCTGCCAGGCTCAGCTTACGGCTCCCCAGGGAGAAACGCGCATCATCTCCTCACACAGCAATTAAAGGCCGCTGTGAAATTATTTTTGGATTTGGTGTCCTCAGTGGATGAACCCAGCACCTGCCTGTATGGCAGCATGTGACCTTTTGGCTCAAACATCAATCCCAAATCCCAAAGAAACAGGGAGGCTGCAGCATGCATACTTTGTGCAGCCCCTGCGCTCCTTGAGTCAGAGATCGCTGACGTGCTGCAGTGCCCCATTTCCGTTGCAGCATGACGCAGGATTGCTGAAGTCACTGCAGATTTGGAGAAAAGACAAACTGTCTCCAGAATGCACTCCCCATAGAACTTGCACACACATGTGGGGCACAAGCCTCATTTTGGGGGCAGTGAACACCACTTGTGGGGTGCAACCCCAATTAGGTGACCCCACCGTCATAGCCATCCCAGAGAACACCATCAGCCCGCTGCACATGGCCATCAACTTCTTCCTGGACTCCACGCACCCCACAGGCGTTCCTGTCCCCATCCTCAACCCCATGGTGACATCGGCATTAAAGCACAATTGAGACTGTGCGAACATCAATATAGCCCTGTGCTTTCTGCCACCGTGCTTTAATTTTGTTATCATTAAGTGTGCTGAGCAGTTACATTTCAGTATGTGAATATTTAAAAACAACGCAACAGATACTGACAAAAAGTTAAAAAAAAAAAAAAAAAAAAAAAAAAAAAAAAACTTCTTTTTTTTATACCTATTCATATGCACTTAGCACAACTTTTCTGGCTTAGGAGTAGTTTCTCTCTGTTTTCTTCGTCTTCCCCTCCCACTTCTAGCTTCGCGTTACTCCCCCGTCATCTCAAGGCAGACACAACAGATCGCCACGGACTTCGCCGCGAGCCCCCGCCAATGTCCCTCGGAAAAGTTCTATCCGTGGTCTCTGCTGCCACCTCGTGGTCAATGCGCAGAACTGCAACTGCCTCTTGCTTAGTCCTGCAGGCAGTAAAACGCACGCGAGTAGAAATGCGGAAGCGGCGTTTTAACCGCTCTGCGCAGCTAATCCGCCGCATTCAATGGTGGTCAGTCCTCCAAGCAGTAGCGGACATGCACCCAACTTTAAGACAACAACTGTTTCGACAAACGACTGCGGGTACGGGCAAGCAGTCGATTCTTGGTCTGCCGGCTCAGCGATAATCTCCCCTTCTAATCCAGGATGCCCCTCATATATTTCTGCCGTTTCATGCCCGAGCCCACCCGGGAACGGTATGGCTCACAGCTGGCTCTGAGCGCCCCGTGACATCCAATTTACTCGCCCCCGCGGTGGACTAGCAGACGTCCCCCCCCAGACGTGCACCGTCCCCCACCCTTTTAAAAGCCCTCGCAGTGGCAGTGGAACACGAGCGGCTCGGACATTCGCGGACGCGGCACTGGCGTACAGCGGTACCGACACTGCACGATAACCAGACCGGAAAGTCTTGAGAAATCAACACGCATGCGCCCGCCGCGGGGCCGCACTACGCATGCGCCCGCCGCGGGGCCGCACTACGCATGCGCCCGCCGCGGGGCCGCACTACGCATGCGCCCGCCGCCGCCCCGCACTACGCATGCGCCCGCCGCCGCCCCGCACTACGCATGCGCCCGCCGCGGGGCCGCACTACGCATGCGCCCGCCGCCGCCCCGCACTACGCATGCGCCCGCCGCCGCCCCGCACTACGCATGCGCCCGCCGCGGGGCCGCACTACGCATGCGCCCGCCGCCGCCCCGCACTACGCATGCGCCC
>NW_024962299.1:9261-189858 GCF_019238085.1 Lagopus leucura
CTACGCATGCGCCCGCCGCCGCCCCGCACTACGCATGCGCCCGCCGCGGTTTGGGGTGCATAGGTACGCAAGCTCTGCTGGAGCTCCAGTAGTCTATTACCGAGAGGGACTTGGGCGTAAAACCGCCCGAGAAATTAGATAAAGATCATCCAGGTTTGGAAGAGAGAAAAGTATCGCTGAGCCGGTGGTCCAAGAATTAACTGCTTGCTCGCATCTCAAGGCTTCTTAGAAATCGATGCTATTTATAAGCTTTTTGGCGCATGTGCACTATTGACTGGAGAACTAAGCATAACAAAACTTGGCAGATTCGCTGCGCAGAGCGACGATTAAGTACGAACACCACTTACACGTGCCTGGGCGCATGCGTCCTGCTGTCTGCGGCAGCGAACATACACGGCCGCCATTCCACCGGTTGGCCACAAAGGGGCATCAGAGACCGCGGAAACAACTTCGCCGGCCGGTTCGACGCGGAGCTGCGCCACAGTCCATGCCGCTCCATTCTTTCTTTTCTTTGCAGAGAAAAACCTTTAAGTTAGATGGAGGATGAGAGGGGTGATAAAAAAGCGTAAATTAAAAAAAGACCAAGGAAACCAAGGAAAACTTCTCCACCCCCAGAAGAGCTGTGCTAAGTGCTTACGAATATCTGTAAATAAGTAAGTAATCATCAAATTGATGTTGTCATGCTTGGATTTTTTTTTTCTGTTTGTTTTTTTCCAGCATCTGAGGTGATGAAAAAGCAGGTATCAGTTGGACAGATGCATGCAGTGAAGCTAAGGATGGCTTGAAATTATTAACAGAGCAATGCAAAACCGTCATACAACTTCACGAAAAAACGTAGTAACAGCTTCAGTACCTGGCCACACCACTCTGAGATTCCATCCGCATCACCCAAGGCTTGTAGATACCCACCAGAATGGTTTTGATATTAAGCAATTTGTTGTCAGTTCTTTCATTCACAATCACTGCCAGGATCTGCCACAGGGTGTTCTGACCACAGCCACCACAGCTGAACTGTTTTTATAACAGTGCGATTTCCAGGCGTGGTTTCAAGCATTTGGTCTAGTTTTGACCCAAAGGAAGAATTAATATGAAATGTGAGGTATGCATAAGTCATCATGAGGCATGTTTCTCAGCATCACCTTTGGGAAACAGAGAATGGATTTGTCAAAAAAGTCTCAGAACAGCAGTAACATACAAAGCTATGTAAGAATAATATGAGAACACTTTGCAAGGAGGTGAAGAACTTTATGACCTCCGCCTGGGAAATCCAGCACCATTTGCCTGCAGATACCTCTTTGGCAACTGTTCTAGATCCAGCTGTACATTCTGCTTGAGAACACAACTCAAAACTACAAAGACGACAACGGGAGTTTTACATAGGCAGAAGAAAAAGAATGGTATGCCTCTTTCAGTATTGAAAGAGAAAGAAATGCACACCTTATCAACAGGTTGACAGCATGTCAAGCAGCAGCCAGTCCCAGATAACGATAACAGCTAGACACTGAAACAGCTTCTGACAAAATCTACAATTTCTTGTACGGAATAAATCATGACAGAAGTTGACACTGAAGAACAAACTAATTGTCAGCCTAGGGTATTCCACATTACTGAATTTACCTCAGAGTCTGTGCTTTTATTTCTCAGCAGCGAAAGTGCTATCAGGAATCAAGTTTTCCTTCAGCCTCAGCTACCGTCTGCTCTGTGCACCCCTTTACCGGCGTCATCCCAACTGATCTTCATAACTGTCTTGACGTTATACTAGCAGTATAGTTTGCAAGAGATACTGCCAGTGCAGTATCTCTTGCAAACAGGGATTCAAGGCAAGTGTAGCAGTAGTAGATTCAAAGCATTTGTTCAGCAGTAGTTACTGAGGGTTTTGCAGTCTTCTGGTGCACTGTTTGATTGGATAAAAGCATGAATTTTTATAATGTCATTTATCTAGGATTGAAGAACTTCAACATCATAAACAGCCACTTAAATTCATTTAGGGAGGAGTAAAAAGTCAGATGCTGAATCTGTTTAACAGCTGTGGGAATACCAGGAAGACTATTCAAAGCAGCAGCTGTGAAGCAAGATAAACAGCATGAGAAGCAAGGATACATCTAGAAGAGGAGAAAAAGCAATAGAAATGGCTCATGGCTCTGATCAGATCAGTGCACAGTTATGGAGGATTTGTGGAATACTCTGTTGACATGTAAAAGTGGATGGGAGAGCTGTAAGAGCAAATGGGAAAGCTACGAAAGGAAACTTAAGAATGTATGTAAGTGATGTGAAAACTTGTAATAAGTTATTTGGATCTTTCACATCTGAGTCTGTGTATCAGACACTGCAAACAGCCTTTTACGTGGTCTCTGAAATACCACAAAGAATCTCTGTAACCTCTCCGACTTGATTCAGTCAACAACAAGGATGTATCAACAGGAAAGAATCCAAAAATAGGTCAGATAAAGGACTTTTTTCACAAATACTGCTACCCAAAATGTTTTTGTTTTTTTTTTTTTTTTTTTCTTAGTTATTAGGGAGTCTTTGCTGCCTTCACTACTTGGTCCTTGTGTGCTCATAATCCAAACAGATTTGATATGCCTTCCTCTGTTAATAGCAACACCACTGGGACTGAAAACAGAAAATGAGCATTTAATTTAGTTTTTGAATGAAAGAGAAGTAATTAGAATTCTCAGGTTCTTTCTGCTGCTCAGCTTCCAACTTCCCTTCAGCTAAATAAAACATAATGGAGACACGCTCATCTTACAAGCTATATGCAGTAAGAGAGAAACAGTGAAACATTACCTATTTATCCTATTAGTTGTTATTGTGAAACACTTGAAACTATCCCCACAAGTAGTGTGGGCCTTCAGAAACACAGCTAGAGAACAAATTAACTAAACAATCAAATACACAGCAACTCTTATACATGAGGGTTACATGGCAGATGCTGCTGCTGGAGAGAAGAGTGATGTAAAATTGTAAGCCTTCAGAGTGGATTCCCTACTACTGCTTCACGGAACATAAAGTAGCCAAGGAATAGGACTACATTTAATGGGAGAGAGTGCTATTTTCAGGAGTTGCAGGTTGTGATTGTGTTTTTTTGTTTGTTTGTTTTGTCTGTTATGGGCAGAGCACGTGCTCCTTAGACTGGAAGAAGCAGAAGCCCACAGTCCAAATAAAGTGGTAACAGTGCAAAGCATATATTTCACTTGCAAACGTTTCAGTTACAACACTGGAGAAAGATTTTTTCGTTACTCTCCTATAAATGTGCCCAACCTTATGATGAATAACCACACCATTCATTTCATGTCCTCACTTCTCCAAATCCCTGGACAAATGAGAAAAGAAAGGGACTCCTACTCAGATATAGAGTCATCATAGAATAGCCTGGGTTGAGAAGGACCACAATGCTCATCTAGCTTCAATCCCCCTGCTGTGTGCAGCTCGCCAACCAGCAGCCCAGGCTGCCCAGAGCCACATCCAGCCTGGTCTTGAATGCCTGCAGGGATGGGGCATCCACAGCCTCCTTGGGCAACCTGTTCCAGTGCCTCACCACCCTCTGAGGGAAAAACATCCTCCTAAAATCTAACCTAAACTTTCCTGTCTCAGTTTGACCATACCCCCTTGCCCTATCATCCTCATAAACAGCCGTTCCCCCTCCTGTTTATTCACTCCCTTCAAGTACTGGAAGTCCACAACGAGGTCTCCCCGCAGCCTTCTCTTCTCCAAGCTAAACAAGCCCAGTTCCCTTTCTTCACAGCAGAGGTGCTCCAGCCCTCTGAATCTTAGTGGTCTTCCTTTGGTCTTATTCCAAGAACTCTGCCTCTTTCTTGCACTGGGAGTCCCAGGCCTGGATGCAGTACTGAAGATGGGGCCCAAAAGAGCTAAGTAGAGAGGGACAATCACCTCCCTCTCCCTGCTGGCCACCCCTTTTTTTATGCAGCCCAGAACAGTCATCCTTCCAGGCTTCAAGCACACACTGCTGGCTCACGTCCAGCTTCTCATTCATCAGCACCCCAAGTCCTTCTCCACAGGGGCTGCTCTCATGGGGTTTTCATCCAGTGTGTATAAATACCTGGGATTGCCCCGGCCCAACAGCAGCACCCTGCACTTGGCCTTACTGAATCCAGTTAGGTTCACAAGGGCCCACTTCTCCAGGCTGTCCAGATCCCTCTGGATGGCTTTCCTTCCCTCCAATGTATCAACTGCACCACCCAACTTGGTGCTGTTTACAAACTTGCTGAGGGTGCACTCGACACCACTGTCTGTATCCCTACTCACTTCCCCTTCCTCTTCAGCGGGCTGGGGGAGAGAATTAGAAAGAAAAAAAAAAAAAGCAGCACTTGCGAGTTTAGAACAGTTTTATAGGACAGCAAGGGAAGAAAAAATAAAAACAACAGTAAAAGGCTATACAAAGCAAGTGATACACATTACCTCCTGACTGATGCCCAGACGGTCCCCAAGCAGTAGTCTCTCCCCTTGGCCAACTCCCCCAGTTTTATTGCTCAGCATGATGCCACATGGTATGGAATATCCCTTTGGCCAGTTTAGGACCTGGTTCTGTTCCCTTCTGGTACATGCTGGTGACCTGGACAACTGATGACTGCTTAGAGGTACCTTTCCTCACTCACAGGGATAGGATTCACCTTGTCTGCAGCTAGAAAAATCTTCCAGCAGCTTCATTTCAGACCTCACCTGCTTTACTTCTTCTCGGTCTTTTCACCTTCAACCACAGTAGTTCCTGCCAAAAGTGACAGGATTCCTCCTTCTTCTCTTTCCCACAGAGTGAGACAAAAGACGTACAAATCTAAGCCAGATGTTGCCAGTGACATCCACATAGATGAAGGGATACCTTAGCCTGCAGCCCCACCCCTGGAAGAGAGAGAACACACAACTATTATCAGCAGTTTTCCCTAACCTGTGTGAGGCTAGTAGCCTTTCTTCAACATGATTTTCTAGAAACACTGCTCTTTCCTGGATTTCTCTCTGACAGTTCCTGCTTCAGTAAAGGTCCTAAGGGAGCCACAATAGGAGAAGCTCTAGGAAAGTTCTGATGAAGTGTGTATACACCTAGCTCCTATAATTACTAGGTGTAGCAACTGGGCAGATCAATGCAATAGGAAATGCATTACAACAGAGAAGTGATGACAGAAGGACCAGTACAATAGAAAGGCACCAAAAAGGAAGCAAGGAAGATTGCTCACCTTATCAGAGGATTGCAGGTTCACAGGGGAAAGCTTCACCAAGGAGGCACCTCCAACCAGAGCCCCTTCCCCCGTGGCAGTCAGCCCTTAAATGAGGTCTAAGAGCTGCAGCCAGGCTCCGTCCCTTCTGGCCCCACGGCTGAACTGCCTTCACCTGTGCTCCCAGGGCTGACCGGGTCTTTTCCCCAGCTGCTCAATCAGTGCTTCAGGCTGTGACTCATGGGAGGAGGCTCTACAATCCTCCTCTGGTCTTCCCTCCTGCTAGCTCTTTTGGCGATTCCCTGGGGTTGCCCTGACTCTAGCTAACCAGGAACCTGCGAAGCGGTCATTTGCCTATGTTCTCGCAGGTCCCCCTCCAGTACTCCGAGGCACGTATGCCACTACAAACCTGGTCTCTGGGCACCAGAGACGGCATCGGGTGACAGCAGAGGCCCCGGCACGGCTCCCCGCCCGCTTCCAGCCGGCTGCGTTCTGCGGCCGCTCCCCCGTTCTGCCGCCTCCGGGCGGCCACGAGAACCCCCTGGGGCTGCCGCTGCTGATGGACCAGATTCGTGGCACCGCGGTGATGGTCCCGGTCACTCGGTCACTCGTTGCCACCACCACAGGAAAGCATCCTAGGCCGCCGCCACCGCACAGCTCCCGGGCACCGCGCACGTGCTCTCGGTGTACGTGGTGAAGAGCGGAGCGAGGACCGCGCGGAACGCCGCCGAACACCAGCAGGGAGCCGCGGCTCCTCCTGGCGCCGCCGCGGGAAATGCCACACCTCGCCGCGCTCGTTCTCCTTTAAAAAAGCCCGAAAGCGGCACCTCGCAGAGCCTCCTTCAGCGGGAACGCTCACAGGGCGCGACCCCCGCCCGCCTCTCCCACCGGGAGCTGCCGATCGCGGCCCGACCCCGACCGGACCGCACTTCTCCCACCGCCGTGCTGCTGCCACCCCGTGGAGTCGTGGGGTACCCGAGACGGGGCCGCGGCTCAGGGTACCCTCGGTAATCCCCTCGGTTTTGCCGTCGTGCTAGTGGTACGCGGTCTTTCTCCCGCCCCGCCTACAGCCCACACGATCCTCATCCCAGCGGTTAGAGCTCGGTCGCGGCGCCGTTGTCGCAAAGCTAAGCTCCGCACGACCCTCCCGTGCAGCGACCCTCCAACGGACGCGGCCCATCCGCCCTGAGGCTTCGTGCCAACTGCTCCCCAGCTCCACTGCTCTCCACCTCCACAGCTGTCCTCCTCCCTCCTTTTTCCTTTGGGAGTACGATTCAGCTCTGGTATTTGAGAGGAAAAAACTCTGATCCCAACTCTGTTCCTCCACCCTGCCCTTTTAGCCTGGGCTCTTTAAGAAACTTGTATTGCCCTCCTATTTCCATGGGAGAGTACAAAACATACCAAAGAAACAGACTGGTAACAAACCTTATATAGAACTGTATCATAGCAACAGCGTCGGGAAATTGTAAGTCTAAGACGCTCAACCAACGAGCGAGCGCCAGGAGAGATTTCCCCGCGTCGAATTAGGGCACCGAACGGAATGAATTTCGCTGACCGGTGCGCAATCGCTCCGTTGCCAATAGGTGGCGTGCGGCCGTTACTGTAATAGTGAATAATCTGTCACTATCGCTATCGCTAAGATCCTTGCCCAACTGAAATTTTTGACTTCGAGTGTTTCTCACAGGAATCAAACATGTGCCTACTGTGTTGCAATACTGAAACACAATTGGGACAGCATTAACATGCTATTTCCACAGCAACTCCAACAAAGATTTCTCGCCTTGTTTTTTGCATCCCAAGCTTTTTGCACTTTGCCAACATCTCTGTTTAACTATTTGATTGCAAAATCTGCCACTGCAAAACTCTAAGAAAGCTATCAATAAGATAACCTTGAGCCTTTTACAACAGAACCACTGCAGTTATTCCAGCTGTTGAAATTTAAAGAAGCCTAAA
The DNA here is from genome assembly GCF_019238085.1 of Lagopus leucura. Lineage (NCBI taxonomy): Eukaryota > Metazoa > Chordata > Aves > Galliformes > Phasianidae > Lagopus > Lagopus leucura. The sequence continues at coordinate 16,383 of NW_024962299.1, forward strand.
AAAATACACAACTGCATAACAATTTTAAAGCAAAAGAAAAAAGACAAGTATTTCTTAGGGGGAAAAAAAAAAAAAGGCAAATTAGTTTGTATTTTGATCCCTTTATATGAATCAAAAACAATGAATATTTTAAGTATGAAACTGGAACAAAACTATTATCAATGAACAAAGATGTCTTTTATCGAAAGAATTTATATTTTAAAAACAACACTCAAAAAAGCACAAACAGTTGCAAATTTACAATCTCACAAGTATCTTGCTGAATTTTTCACAATTTTTTTTTTTTTTTTTTTTTTTTTTTTTTTGTTTTTGTTTATTTGTTTTGTGGTGTAAGAAGCTTGGGGGAAAAAAAAAAAAAGCTTTACTTTGTGAACCAGCAGGCAGGAAGATAATTAAAGTCATTAGCCAAGGATTTTCAAACTACCTATATACTGCAAAACAGATAGATACACTCTCCCTTTTTCCCCTCCCTAATCTCTCAAAGTAATGGCTTAGTTCTTTGGGTTGAACGATGACCAACTGAATTGATTTTGTCTTCTTGGCAACACTAAATCCAGTGACAGATCTCTTTGTTCTTTTTCTGAATCCACTAGCTGATAGCCCAGCATGTTTATAGCGCCTTTGCAAACGTCCTGTATTTTTTTAATTTTCTGGAATGAAAGAACATTTCTCCAGGCCTGGGAAACATTAACTGCATCTCGAGATGTGATTTTGAAGGCTTCTTTTTTTTTTCCTGATCCCTGTCCATGTGTGATGTTATAGACCCAACTTTTAAGTGTGGGGGTCAAACTAAGATCTGCAAATTTATACATTTCTGAAATTTCTGACAATGGGTCTCTCACCAGATCTTCAAAACGAATCATTAGATAGCGATCTTTAAGGAAGCTAGGTGGTTTTAGAGTTGCTGTTTCATAAATCTGAACGTGACTTCTACAAATCTCTTGCATTACTTTATATTTGCTGTCTTCCACTTTAGTGCCATTGGTACTCAGAACAATTCCATTGTCACGGGCTAATGCTTTGACTGATTGTTCTCGTGACTTTACAACTGCCCTTGGGTCACGGACCAAGTGGATTATTTTGAGGTTCAGGGATGGATCGGTGAGAAGTGGGTAGAGGACCTTCAGGTCAAAGAAGCGAACCTCCTTGATGACAACATGGCTGTAAGTTTTACAGGCTTCTTCCACCTTGCTGAATGGGTACCGTCCACAAAGAGTTTTGCATGCCATTTCACTGGTTATGTCAGTACGCTGAAAGGAGTCACAAGCGGGAGCTGAACACAGAGCCCGACTCACTGCCCACTGGAAAAGGTCAGATAAGTTTCTTTTCCAAGGCATATAGGCATCAAAAACAGACATATCGCAGAGAAAGACTGACCTGACCAGGTCCCGCACCGCCATGTGCAAGACTTTGGCGCTGTTCTGGTACATTGTAACCCATACATGCCATGCAGGCTCCATCAGGTAGAAGACACTGGGGTGCTGGCTGAAAAGCTGGCCGACAAAAGAAGATCCCGACCTCCAGGAGGAGAGGATGAGGATGTGGACTTGAGACGATTTCTCTTCTGAATGAGGAGTGAAGCTATTGTAGCGAGCATACATGAAGAGTAGGAATCCAGTCTGGACCATAACAAGAAGCGTAATGATTGTGCTAGAAATCCGAATCCTTGCCATTCTCACTAGGCAATTAAAAAAGCTGAAAAAGAGAGGGAAAACAACAGTGAGCAGTTGATACTATGGCATAATAACAATAACACACAGTACAAACTCTAGCATTAGTAAGACCCTTCTTTAAATACGCATATGTATTTGGCACTCCTTGGTTCCATCATTCAGGGAGAAGAGCATCTGCGGATGGACAGGTGTTGGAAACAAATAAATAAATGCATTACAGCAAGATCACAGTAGAAATAAATTTGGAGCAAAAGCTTCATGCTGAAAGAAATCTTGAAGCTGCTCAACTGCTCAAAATACAGAATGCTCTCTACTTGGAATCTGGCAAATACTGCCAATGGAAAAAAAAAATCCTAATCACTCCAATGTATTTCAGTCTTTGTCTAAAATTACAAGGGTTTCCATCCTTTGAAAGGAGTAAGCGGCAACATTAACAACTGTGGCTAATGAAATCAAAACTACCTTATCAATGACTGAGCACTGCACCCTGTGGTGACAGTAGGCTGCTGCACCAGCTGATCGTTAAGCACAACTCTCCATTTTTCAAAACTACAGAAGGGTGAAAGCTTGCAATTTGAAGCAGCTTCTGGCCATAAATGTTATATGGAACAAGCAGTTGATGCATGCACTTGGGCTACAGTGTGCTGAGGGAGCTGGCGGAGGTCACTGCCAAACCTCTCTCCACCATCCTTGAGAGGTCTTGGATAATGGGTGAGGTCTCTGAAGACTGGAGGAGAGCCAACGTCACTCTGGCCTTCAAAAAGGACAAGAAGGAAGACCCAGGTAATTATAGGCCTGTCAGCCTCACCTCTGTCCCTGGAAAGGTGATGGAACAGCTGTGCTGGATGCCATCTCCAGACAACTGGGAGAAAAGGAGGTGATCAGGAGTAGTCAGCACGGGTTCACCAAAGAGAGGTTGTGCTCAACCAGTGTGGTGGCCTTCTATGATGTTGTCACATGCTGGGTGGATGGGGGAAGAGCAGTGGATGTAGTCTACCTTGATTTTAGAAAGGCATTTGATACTGTCTCCCACGACATCCTTATAACAAAGCTGAGGAAGTGTGGGATAGATGAATGGACGGTGAGGTGGGTTGAGAACTGGCTGACTGGCAGAGCGCAGAGGCTCGTCATTGGCGGTGCAGAGTCCGGTTGGAGGCCTGTAACCAGTGGTGTTCCTCAGGGGTCGGTGCTGGGTCCAGTCTTGTTCAACATCTTCATCAATGACCTCGATGAGGGGATGGTGGCCACCCTCAGTAAGTTTGCTGATGATACGAAGTTGGGAGGATTGGCTGACACGCCTGAAGGCTGTGCTGCCATTCAGCGAGACCTGGATAGGCTGGAGAGCTGGGCAGAAAAAGACCGGATGAGGTTCAACAAAAGCAAGTCTTAATCTAGGAGGAATAATTGCATGCACCAGTACAGGATGGGGGATGAGCTGCTGGAGAGGAGCTCTGCAGAGAGGGACCTGGGTGTCCTGGTGGACAACAGGTTGGCCATGAGCCAGCAGTGTGCCCTTGTGGCCAAAAGGCCAATGGCATCCTGGGGTGCATTAAAAAGAGGGTGGCCAGCAGGTTGAGGAGGTGATCCTCCCCCTCTGCTCTGCCCTGGTAAGGCCTCATCTGGAGCACTGCGTCCAGTCCTGGGCTCCCCAGTACAAAAAAGACAGGGATCTCTTGGAAAGAGTCCAGCGGAGGGCCACAAAGATGGTGAGGGGCCTGGAGCATCTCTGCTATGAGGAAAGGTTGAGTGAACTGGGTCTGTTCAGCCTTGAGAAAAGAAGACTGAGAGAGAACCTGATCCAGGTTTATAAATATCTGAGGTGTGGGGGCCATAGTGGTGAGGCCAGGCTCTTTTCAGTGGTACGTGGAGACAGGACAAGGGGAGACAGACACAAGATGCAGCATAAGAAGTTTCGCACGAATGTGCACAAGAACTTCTTTAGGTGAGGTGATGGAGCACTGGAACAGGCTGCCCAGGGGGGTGGTGGAGTCTCCTTCTCTGGAGATGTTCAAGTCTCACCTGGACGCCTACCTGTGCGACCTGGTTTAGGGAACCTGCTTTGGCAGGGAGGTTGGTCTCGATGATCTCTAGAGGTCCCTTCCAACCCCTACAATTCTATGATTCTGTGATACAGTGCCCTGTGAGTGACTACATGGAGATGGGATTTAAGGAACTACCAACTTACGAGTTGAGCATTCCTTACAACCTTTCACTAGAGATTTTTGGACTTAACCCTTTATGCTCTTACTTTTGCAGATTTCACTTGAAAGCAGTCAGAATGCAGACAACACCAAAGCTTAGTGGTGCAGCTAGAGGGAAGGGATGTCATCCAGAGGGACCTTGACAGGCTGGGGGGGGGAGAAGGGGGGGAGCATGCCAACCTCATGAAGTTCAACAAGGCCAAGTGCAAAGTTCTGCATCTGGGTTGGAGCACTTTCAAGCACGGATACAGATTGGGCAGAGAATGGCTGGAGAGCAGCTCCGAGGAGAAGGATTTGGGAGTGTCAGTTGATGAAAGATTCAGTATGAGCCAGCAGTGTGCTCTTGCAGCCCAGAAGGCCAACCACATCCTAGGTTGAATCAAGAAAAGTGTGACCAACAGGTTGAGGGAGGTGATTCCATCCCTCTACTCAGCTCTTATAAGACCCCATCTGGAATACTGCATCCAGTTCCAGAGCCCCCAACACAAGGACATGGAGCAGGTCCAGAGGAGGGCCACAAAGATGATCAGAGGGCTGGAGCACCTCCCCTATGAGGACAGGCTAAGAGAAGAGCGCGGGGAAGAGAAGGCTCTGAGGAGACTTTACAGCAGACTTCCAGTACCTAAAGGAAAGCTGGGGAGGGATTTTTTATGAGGCAGGTAGTGACAGGATGAGGGGAAATGGTTATAAACTCTAAGAGGGTAGATTTAGACTAGATACTGGGAAGAAATTTTTGACTGTGAAGGTAGTGAAACACTGGAACAGGTTGAGGATGCGCCTCCCTGGAAGCACTCAAGGCCAGGCTGGATGGGGCTGTGAGCAACCTGGTCCAGAGGGAGGTGTCCCTGCCTACAGCAGGGGGTTGGAACTAGATGATATTAAAGGTCCCTTCCAACCCAAACCATTCTGTGACTGTATGTTAGTAGTCTGAATTTAAAGGAAATAAGATCCTTATGTGTGAAGATCACACTGAGCATTTTATATATAAGCATTTACTATTCAACTGCACTTAATTTTTTCTTATTGCAGCAATAGGTACCTACATTAACCCTCTCTGGACTCTGTTGAAAGCAAATCATGTAGATTAGTAAATACAAATATAAACCTATTTGACATAATAAATGTTTTTTTGTGCTAGTAGAGAAAGCTGAAAAGAAAGGTTAAGTGAATGAAATGGTAGAAATAGGCAGTTATCAGCTCTTTACAGTATGACAACAATCACAGGGGGTGAAAGGGACCTCAAGAGATCGTTTAGCCCAACCCCCTGCTAAAGCAGGTTGCATACAATGAATTGCATAGGTAGGTGACCAGATGGATCTTGAATATCTACCTAGAAGTAGACTCCAGAGCCTCTCTGGGCAACCTGTTCCAGTGCTCCGTCATCGTTTCTGTAAAGAATTTCTTTTGCAAATTAGTACAGAACTTTTTTAGACTGTTACTCCTTGTCCTATAGCAATGCACCATTGAGAAGAGCTCAGCCTCATCCATTTGCCTTCCAACTCCCTTTAGAGATTTATAAATGTTTATCAGGTCCCCTCTGCATCTTCTTTTCCACACGCTGAACAAACTCAGGTTACTCAGTCCTTCCTCATATAGGAGATGCTGCAGGCCCTTTATCACCTTTATGGCCCTCTGCTGGACTCCATCTAAGACATCCCAGTTTTTTTGACCTGGGGCACCCAGAACTGGACACAGTAATCTAAATGTGGCCTCATCAGGGCAGAGTAGAGGAGGAGGATCACCTCCCTCGACCTGCTGGCCACACTCTTTTTAATACGCCCCAGGATAACATTGGCCTTCTTGGCCACAAGGGCACACTGCTGGCTTGTGGCCAACCTGTTGCCCACCAAGACCCTCAGGTCCTTCTCCATCAGGTCATCGCCTAACCTGTAGCAGTGCGTGCAGTTACGTGGTGCAAGATTCTACACTTGCTCTTGTTGAACCTCATCAGGTTCCTCCCTGCCCAACTCTCAAGTCTGTCCAGGTCTCAACGAATGATAACAAAACCTTCCTCTCAGCACTGTATCATCAGCAAACTTGCTGAGGATGGACTCTATCCTTTCATCCAGGTCATTGATGAAGATGTTGAACTAGATGGGACCCAGCACCAACCCCTGAAAACACCACTACTTACAGGCCTCTGACCAGACTCGGCACCACTGATGACAACCCTCTGACTCTGCCAGTCAGCCAGTTGTCAATCCACCTCTCTGTCCACTCACCTATCCCACACTAAGTTTCATAACAAGGATGTGGCAGGAGACGTGTCAAATGCTTTGCTAAAGTCAAGGCACACAACACCCACTGCTCTCCCCACATCTATCCAGCTAGTGATGACATCATAAAATATCTCATCAGGATATAAACACTATTTTAAATGAACACAATTTTGCTACTAAACGCAACAACATGGAAGCCTGATATATAAGTAAAGCACTGAATAAATACACATTTTCAGTGTTTAAGATTAGTCTTCTATCCTTTTGTGAAAGTTGGGAAGTTTCTGAGCAATGTACACACATGCGGACTGCAAAAATAAATGAATAATTACACAACAAAATGCAGCATCTATGACAATGTTGCCTGGGGTGTTTCAGTGCATGAGATCACACACGCATTCCGTTCAAGAATTTCTCAATAACACTGTCTTTTATTTCTAAATTTCTCAAACTAAGCATGCACAATTCTATTTACATATAAATATTCTTTTATATTTGCAATAGCGTCCTCCAGTTTTACAGTTCTTTAACCCTGTATTAAGCTTACACTGCTCCAACGTACACCTTGATAACATACTAAGATCTTTCACAACTTCTCACAAATGCAAAAAGCTGCTGAATACCTTGAAGGATCACCCTCCCATAAAACTCTGAATATTTATAAACCTACTAAGTAGATTACATGATATCATAACCTTAATCACAAGGGACAGGAGCTTGTACTACAGGGTGCTCCTTCTGATCCTGTTTATTTCCCTGCAGGACTCACCAGAGGGTGCTACTAGGCAAGCTCTTCCTTTAAAAACGGAAGGACAACATGCTTAAACATGGTCAGCTAACAGGTGAAAAACTGGCCTGTGCCTTGTTCTGTGCTGCCTCTCTATTTGCCTGCCCTCTCTTCCTCTACCTGCAGCTCAGCACTGCAACCTGCCAAACCCACACTCCCCTTGGGAGAGCAAAGGAGCTTGTTCCTGCTTCTTTTCTCCCTTCTTTGCTTCACAGCCGCACTTCCCTGGGGTTGCACCAGCCTTACTAGAGCAGGCTTCTTGAATGCAATAAATAAATAAACAAACAAACAAAGGGTGGAAACAGAAAAGGCACCAGAGCAGCCAGATTTCCTACCGTTACTGACCCTTCAGCTGCCATCTCATTGGCCAAATCACCTTTTACATCTCCGAAAAACTTGAGGTATCACAATATTTGGTACCACGATATATGCTTTCATACACATGGATGCTGCTAAGCATTAATTATTTTAATAATAGTTACAATGTTCTCAGATTTTGGGGAAACTATGACTTTTTTACTACAGTACTTCCTTGGAGAAAGCTCTGGAAAATAGAATAATCAAAATTCTAATTCTAACAAATTCCCAGTACAGAATTATCTTTTCACGAACTGATGCAACTGCTCAGAACATGGTCTGAAAAGCATCTGCACGCACAGCTGCAGTCAGGTCACAGTCTAGAGTTAAGATCACTCATCAGGTTTGTCTGTTAATGGCTACTACTAGAAGCAGGATCCTGGACTAGGTAAACCCACAGTATGCTCTAGAATGCCTATTTCTATGTATTTTGCAAACTAAACTAATTATACAAATTAGATAGCAAAGAGATGATTTTCCTCATCATTTAAGCCAGCTCTGATAGAATTCTGAGCTGCAGAGCCAGTAGCATCTGCCATCATTCACCGAAAGACCAGACCCAGTGCAGAAAGCCACCCAGTTTTAATCAGAAGGGTAATAAATACATAAATAAATCAGCAGTACTCATCTCAATAAGCTTGCTATCTAAACAGGGCACTTTTCAGATGTAACACAATATAAAAATGGAGTAGGGATAAAATAATTTGAGCCAAGGAGGTTTGTTCAGCCTGCGCTTTTAGGGACATGTATTTATTTGTAGCATAAGACAAGTTATGTTGTAATCAAGAAAATGAATCTATGGAAGTCTGAGAGCAGGATAATTACTGAGTGAACTTCCTTTCACTACAGAATTTAACCCTAAGAGACTTAATATATTAATAAAAATTAATTTTAGATTAAAAAAAAACAAACAAAACAGATCCTACTGTTATATTTTACTAAAATTACTATAAAGACAGAAAGAGCAGTGCACTAAGCTTGAGGCAAAAGACTGGCTTGGAAGACTGTCAGAACAAACAGGTCTGAATCTGTTGCAGAAAGACTGAAAAATTGGGCTAGAATAAATCAAAGAACTGGAAATAACTGAATGAAAAATTACAAGTACCTTCTTCTCCAAAAGCAGTTCTGAGCAACTGAATCTCAACTGTTTTTGCCGAAGTCTTATCCAGTCATATTATGTCTAAGAAAATTTTCAGCATACTTTCTTTTAAAATAGTTTATATTTATGAAGTATTTTTAAGCTGAAGTCTTTATGCATTACAAATACATTACTTTAGCTTCCACAAAATGCAAAAACATACCATTAAAAGACTTTCAGAATGGATTTCATCCACTGAGAAATGAATACTCACTTTATTATACACTTAGGCTTTTGTTAGCTGAAAATTATTTCATCCTATATGCTCATCATACTTTAAGTGCTGACTTACAGACCAATCATTAGAGTTTAATATAAGTATAATTTATGTCCTCACAATTCACCAAGGCATACTTCAGTACTGACTGCAGAAAAGATCGTACTAGTAAATGCCAACATGCATTTTATAGAATTAATAGGAAAATGCTTGTGCATGGTTTGATAAGCACAGCAAAGTTCACCAGAGAGCCTGTATTTTATGCAGGTTTACTCACTATGTACTTCAGATGTAAGACATCGCATCACTGTGTATAAGAAACACACCACCAGAATGGCTTCCATCAGCTGACATTAGAAACAAATTTTCCACTCGAAACAGTGAAAAACACAGGAACATTACAAAGCAGATCCAAGAAAAGGACACAATATTGCAGTAATTCTTGCCATAAATCACGCTACTGACACAATGTCACTTTCCAGTGGTCTTCCCAAACTAGAAATGGTGCATCTTCACAGGGCAAAAGCTTATTGCATTGCCAACAATACGAGGATTGGCTGGAGGGGGTGGGGGGGTGGAGTGTGGATTAGCTTAGAGGATGTCTTCTATAACCACTGGTACCTTTCCAATAGTTTCGCTAAATAGTTGAAAGGGTTGCCTGCTTAATTATTTTAACGTAACAGTGAAAGTAGAACAGCAGAAACAGTAAAGCACAATAAATGTACTATAATCAGACATTTTGAAATCTGACATCATTTCTTTTACAGTCTAGTAGAAAATCAGACTGCAGGAGTTCCTTCCAGGTAATGATGAAGTTTAAGTTTAAATACTCCATAGTATAATGAAACATACCATGGTTTTCATGGTATGACCATAACATTATATTAATAATAACGATTTTTAAAAAGGTATTGAGGTTTAATTTTTTTTTTGTTTTTGTTTGTTTTTCAGCCAAAACAGTTTGAAATTAGATAGTTTGATGAACAAAAGACTACGTCAAGACCTACAAAATCTATTTCCCCATGCAGTGTTGCAGAAGATAATATAGTGTCTTCTGCCACTAGTATTTTACTCAGAAATAGTCGTTCTCAACCAAAGCTGCAGCTGAGCAGACGTCATTTCTTGAAATCCTTGTTGAGAATATTAACTGTTTTCAAGGATGACAGAACTGGGATCACGGAGACACTTGTGGTGACCAAGTGCATTTCACCTCGTTCAGACTTTGCAGACGCTGTTAACAATAGCATCCTAAAAGTCAGCCTGAGGACGTGCAAGCTAAGCTGCGCTGCGCAGTGCCCCGTGAAAGTACCACTAAATCTAAGAAGGAACGACAAACTATTTGGCTCTATGTTATTTTCACCTAGAAACAGAGGCTTGACACGTTAGAAAAATGGGAAGGGATCTGCTAGAACGACAGAAAACGCGCTCCACAGCACCTGACTTCACCGTTTAATCCCCTCAGCTCAATCAGCCACGTTCTCCAGATTAAGAAAAATAAATAATCCGACAAACCACCACGGTCACAGCACCGCCGGTACCGCTCGGCAGCAGCACCGCGCCCGAGGCGGGAACAGGGCCGGGCCCAGCACTGCTAATTCACAGCACGAGCCGCCTTAAAAACCCACCACCCGGGTCGCTCAGGAAGGAGGTGCCGCCGGATAGCGACAAAGAGCCCCGTCCTACGGAGGCGGAAGCACGCGCAGCTCGCCGACTGCGGCGCGGACCCCCGTCCGCTTGGACGTACCTGCCCGCCGCCTCCCGGCACCGCCGCGGATTTGAGCTCCCTGCGGAGACAATGAGCCGCTTTCAGACGTGGCCGAGGTGCCGCGGCAGCGGGAGGAGCCCGGGAAGGGGCCGATCCACCCCGACTCCGGAGCATCCCCGGCAGAGGAGCAGCCCGGCGGGGGCAGGCCGGCAGCCCGCCCCGCCCCGCGCGGTACCGACTGGGGGGGCCGAGGCCTCCCCGCAGCCCGCGGCTCAGACGCAACGGCAAGGAAGGGCCCTGCGATCCTCCTGCAGCTTTCTGCTGCGACGCCGCCAACCCGGGGCCTCTGTGCCTCGGGCGCGGTGCCCCTCGCCTGCTGCTGACAAGGCAGCCTGGAGAGAACCGCAAGGTCGCTGCCACGAAAAGGCTGCTTGGCTGGTTAAACAGACCTAGAGGCATTTTGTTTGCTTTCACTCCCCCCAACATATCACCTCCTAAAAAAATAAAAAAATAAAAAAAAAAACAAAAAACCTCCTAATATATTCTCTTACATACTTGGGAACCCAAATGTCTACATTTCCACTTTGGTTCATGTGCAAAAATTTTAACCCACAACTTCACTTTTCTAATAACACTTCCTAAGACACTTCCTAACATCCAACTCATTTTTGCACGCCTCTGGGGCCTCATCACTGAGCAGGGCTTAGATTGCTCTCTGGCAACTATATACACAGTTCTGCTACACAGAACTACTGGTGTCGATTTGCAGCGGTGTTTCTATTTACTGTTGTTAAGCAAGATAAAGGAAGAATCTTTAGAGGTAGCCTTCTAAGAAACACTTTTTCTTAAAGCTCCCTTACAGCTAGGCCATCTGTTTCTTTTATTTACATGGTTCTCCTAAGTTCTGTTTTGCACTTTTTTTCCCCCCAGGTCTGTCCTGAAGAAAAACATGAAGAATGTTTTCTCTATTTCCTGAACCAGACCTATTCATCATTTCTAATCTCATATACTGTTACTCTCATAAGTCTTACTTATCACAACTTAATAAGGAAGACTATAACAGGATAGAATAGTAAAGGATCTCCCATTAGCCCTGTTGTCCTGTCATCATCATACAATCCTCAGAGCTGGAAGGGACCTCTAATGGCCTGCTAGTCTAACACCCCTGCAACAAACAGAAACACTACAGCAAGACCAGGTTGCCCAGAGCCTGATTCAGCCGCACCTTTGAAGTCTCCAGAGACAGGGCATCAACCACATTACAGGGCAGTCTGTTCCAGTGCCTCACCACCCTTTACTGTAGAAGGCTTATCTAACCTAAATCTACTCTCTGAGCCTAAAACCACTTCCCCTTGATCTGTCACCACAGATGCTGCTAGCCTCTCTTTCTTTCCTGTAGTTTCCCTTTAGATACTGGAAAGCCATTATCAGGTCACCTTGCAGCCTTCTCTTTTCCCCAGAGGAGCCCCAGCTCTCCCAGCCCCTATCCTCTTTCATCTTCCAGATGCTAGCTTAAGCAAACTCCTGCTCACCTTTTTTGAGTGCTAAGAATTCCATTGCTGCGAGAGAACAAAAAACTCAACCCCCTAAAATGGGGCTCTAGGGTCCCTTCAGATATTTCTAGTCCTTGCTCACGTGCATCCTACATACCACACTCATTCAGTAACTGATCAGTCTTATAAAGTGAGTACATTTGGTATAATCTTTGCCATAACAAGCTCCCAGAGCTAATTCCTGCAGCCACATAAGCAGTAGCAGAACTGTAATGGAGAAGAGCAGGGACTATGGCAGACCAGCTATAAATACCAATTTCAGATACTGAGCAAATGAGCTCCCAGGAATCAGCGTTTATCCTTTTCAGTGCCTGGAAAGGCTAAAAAGCAATTAACAGCTGCTTTGATACTGGGCACTCTGATACAAAGTCAATTTTCTGTATTCATAAGCTATCAAGTTATGAATATGATATAATCTATCAGAGCTCAGAGATTCAAAGAGCAAATGGGAGACTTCAAATGAAATATACTTACCTGCAAGTACAGATAGAACAATTTACAGTTCACAACTGTGTAAGTTTCAAGAACACAAAATGCGCTGGATAACCAAGACAGCCCTCCCTATGTTGGCATTAGCACTTGTGTTGAAGAAAAAGCTGGGACGGAGTCCATCTAGCACATAAAGGCTGAGAGAAATGGAAGTAACCAGACTGCAAAGTTTCAAAGAAAGTTAAACAAAACCTCAAGGGAAGATGGCTATTCTGAGAAGGTGAAAAGGAATGGGCAGATTTTTTTTTTTTAACTACCAAGATTCTGGAGGGCAACAGCCAAAAGACAAACTGTACAATTCTCTGCAAATTATTCTTTCACCTTTATTAGCTACACCATGGTTCAAGAGAATTTTATTAAATAATACCCAGAAATGTTTTAGAATCCCCCTGCCATAAAACTGCTTTGCTAGAATTGAATAGTAACAAATTCAGAAACATAAGCCCCAAAGGAAAACAAACAAAAAAATTTGCCTGTTTTCTCTTTCTGGGCTTAAGTCATCCTTCCCACCTGCCTCCAAGAATGAGGAACAGTCTTCCAGTTTTCAGCAGGAATTACTCTATTCTGAATTATCATATACATTCTGAAAATAATTATTCATTTGCTTTGGAACTCTGAAGTTTCTTTGGTAGTCTGTTAACGTTTTCTTTGTGAGACGCTATGCTTCTGTGTTTTAATGTTCCCAATAGCTTACAGTAATATTGCCAATAGTAAATGACTGTACAAATTTTGCAGATACCATCACCTAGAACCCAGCTTCTCAAATCTGCCTTAATTTTTCCATCAACAAATTTAATAACAAAGTCAGTGGACACTTATAACCACGGTTACAGAAACGTGGGGAAAAAAAAAAAAAAAAGAGTGACAGTCTCATCCCCCATAGATGATAGATATATTTTTCCCTTTTATAGCACACAAGTGGATATATAAGTAGCCCTTAGCTGAATCCTAACGCAATAACGAATTGATTAAAAACACAGTACAAGTAGCTCATATTATGATGGTTGTCATATTATTTTCAGTCTTTGTGGTTTAACAAAATTTAGGTCATTCAAAAGCAGCTCACTGAATTCTGGTTTGGGGTTTGGTTTTTGTTGTTGTTTTGTTTTTTGAAGTGCGATCATGTTGGAGAAAAAAAAAAAAACAACCAAAACCCACCAAAAACCAAGTTCTTCTTTAACTGTTCAAAATTAAACACTTCAGTCCCAAAGTTCCTACAGAAATACAGAGACACGCACATCTTCAAAAAAAGAAAATGACATCCTTTCATGACAAGACGTAGCATTCACAAGATGTAGTAAGAACAGAACATACTCAGAATATACTTACAAGGTTCTGATCTTCTAAAGAAAAAGGAAAATGTACAGAGGAAAAAAAAGCAGGTACTTATTTTTAAACCACATTTCTTAAGTTTTCAGGCATTTCCTCAGGACTGATGCTGTTTGTAGGACAATACCGGAGACAATGGCAGAATTGGCGAAACTGGAGTCGTAGCAAACACCTGATTCTGGAACACAAACATTTTAATCCTACCAAACACCCAAAGAAAGATGAGGAGAATGCTGACATACTGGATCCAGGCAAATTTAATCATTTCCCAAAATCCTGGCTGATATTTACATGAAGTCAAGGAGCGTTAAAGAAGACACTTCTGATACACTCACTGCAATAACTAAACAAAAGAATTCAGAGGTGGAAAGGCACATCAATTTGGCAACAAGTACAAAGCCTTTAGTCACAGAAACCTCAAAAAGCCTCTGACCACAGAAAAGCTAGAATGCCTATCATAGAAGACATCCAGAACAACTCTGTGGAAAGTGCCTATGTTGCCTCTACTTCACCAGCAAGTAGGTATTGGTAATTCTTAATTCAGGTAAAGAAAAGTTGTGAGGGATGTGCTCTAAGTTTTTTTCTAATTACAGGCCTATTCTTGTCTGAGAAACTAAGCAAAGAACATAAGGATAATTAATTACTTTGGAGCAAAAAAGGCTTTTTTGTTTTGTTGGCACATGCAACAAATTTGCCTCATTCACTGCAGGGCTATCATTTGTTGAGCCTACGCCACATACAGGTTTCTGATTTGCTTTAGGTCATAAAAATGCAGTAACACGATTTGCCTGTAGCAGTTACAACAATTACAGGATTGAAGAACCAGACCAAAACTTAGTAAGGACGTTCAGAGCGAACTGCTAAGAAACTGCCTTAAAATATCATTTTAGTAAGGCAGAACAGCAACAGACATTCCCTGTAGGAAAAGACAGAAAGGGTTTTGCAAGCAAAAACAGTAAGGGTATGCACATGCAGGGATAGGCAAACAAGTATACAGCATACACTTCATTGAAAAAGGAAAAATTTAGGGACAAGCCTAAAAGAAAGTAGTGTTCATTTGGCCTGTATGTGAAGGCTCAAATAATACTATCCAGTTATTTCACCACTAATGTAGTTTTCTAAGGATATAAGATAACTTCCACTGGGTAATGAATAGTGGCATTAACGATAAATGGCGTATTTGCTGCTCTTCCAGTCATCCAAATGGGGTTAGGATCTGAAAATACTGTCGTCACTAAAACAGGGAAGGAAAATATCCAAGTGAATGGTCTTTTCAGTTTTAATAGAGAACTCAAATCCTTAAATAACAGCTACTAATGTAGTAACTGCTGCTGTCCTGCGGTTAGCAGCTATACATTCAGGCTTACCATTTCTATCTCGATACGCTGCAATGATGTTTTTTAGATCATAGTCACTTGCAAAAGGGCTTGTGCCATTGACCACAGACACCTGTCACCACAAGGAGACATTTGCATTATTTGTCCACTCTTCAGGAAAGTAATTCTACTGAGTTTCTTAGCCAAAGTAACTGTGCCTTGTAAGGAAATCACAAACATTAGACTGAATATCTCAGCAGAATAACATCTTCTACCCTCTAACGTAACAAATAAACAACAGCTCAAAAAAGTTACAGGGTCCACTCTATGTATGTGTGCAAATAATTAAGGGGTCATTTACGGTAACAGGAGAATAACAAGGGAGAAATTTACAGAGGAAAAAAAAAGTTCTCACATTGTATCTGGTATCTAGCCCACAATGGTTAAGTAATTGCCTCTGGTTCAGTTTCAGGTCTCCATTCGCATAGAGCTGAGATCCCGGTACAGGAGAAAAAAACTGAAGAAAAGCCATGCTTTGCATCACGAATGTCGACATCCTCTGGAACAGTGAACACACAAGCAGAAAATTTAGGAAAAACGAAATCGCCCACAGTTTTCTACCAATTTGTATCTATAGAATTTCTTCATAGATAGGATTTCGCTGACATGAATGTTTCAAATTATCACATTATTCTAAAGAAGAGAGTGTCTAACAATAAACATGCATAATCTTTTATAAATGAACTATCTTTGCTAATTAATTAACTAATCTTGTTAACTGAAGTTCCACAGATGATTCAGTGAAGTCCAACAGTTTGACACTGATGACAGAAAACAAAACAGTGGCTTGCCATAACATGCTTAAGGTAGCAAGATTATTAAACACTTTTACTGGAGAAAAGCTTTGAAATACTCAGTTACCAAGGCAAGATAAGGACTCCCAGACTTTGTTACAGGCCAAACAAAGTTGTTTCTCTGCACTGGTCAACCACTCAATCTGAAGGAAAACTTGCATATTTACCGTAAAATGAAGCACTGTTAGTATTGGAGCTTTTCACATGCTATTGATTGCTGGCTTAATACTTCAGCACATAAACTCAGGACTGCAAGGCTTCTACTCTGTGATTCAGAGTAAACACAGCACAGCAGCTCTTGCTAAGTTTTTCCATCTGCATTCAGCAAGTTTGTTCGATAAACTAAACCTAATCTTACTAGTAAAATATCCTTGCCTATCTCTTCATTGAACTCTATAATACATTTTACTGCTTTGTACTATTGCTACTTCCACATACTTCCCAAGAATTCTCTCTGCACTAGTGTCTCATCCATTCCCTTTATGTATTAAACTGCCACCTGACCCTCCACTTCAGAAAACTGCTTGTCAAGACACAGCAGTATTTATGAGCACACAAACTTCTGCGTACTGCAAGACTCTCAAATATTTTCTGATGCCATCAACTCCAACATCTATTGTTGTACATCTCTGTTCTATATGCTACACTAGAGATCAAAAGAATACACAGAAGCAAATCAGCCCTACTCCCTGGGGAAAAAAAAAAGAAAAAAAAAAAAGCCAACCAATCCCCATGCAGAGAAACCAGGAATGACCTGATAGCGGCAGAAAAAAAAAAAAATCAGATATGTTACTAAAATCTCTCAGAAATTTCAAATGTGCAAAGATTCTTTGCATAACTAGTACTGAAATACTACATTGGGTTTATGTGTCACAACAAATAAAAAAAATGCTCACATAAAGGTGGTAGGAAAAGATCAAAATTAGCTGAACACCAACTACATGCTCTGTAGGTCGTAGCGGAAGCTCCAATTTAAAATGCAACTGATCCATTTTGCCATCTTGATTTTTGTCTTCTTCTCTAGTCTAAAAGGAGCAACCAGACTTTTATTTATTTTAATAGAGGAGTTTTCCTGTTAAGAAATACAAAGAAAAGTTAAACTACAGATTTCCATAACTGCAACGTGTACATACAAAGAAAGCAAATAAACAGCATAATTAGAAATATAATAAAAAGCTGCTTGATTTTAAAGACATGAGATTAGAGAGAAGCAGCCTTAATTCTGTTACACAATGCTCCATGCACTCCACAGGAAGAGAAATGACTCTCCAAGAGCTCTTTTGTCTTATGCCATTCCAAACATCTTCCCTGCATGCTGCAATCCATATCTTAATGCTGGATCTTCTGCTACATCCATGTGAATGCTTAATGGCCTCCAGCCATGGCAGCTCACTTAGTAGCTTCTTTACACCACGTATAGTTCCTGGTAGCAAGCCAAGGCTCGCGGTGCTTCTGTGCCACTCTTGCCCAGTACCTCAGCAATTCACAACCATGAGGAAACATAACAGAGCTTTCACAGATAAATAGCTACCACTCCTGAATCCCAGAAGGAACAATGGCTGCAGGGGAGAGACTATATGCTTTAAAAGCATGTTTCTGCATTCAAAAGCAGGGGGCTACCTGCAAACCCCCACAAGCCTCAGAGTATAATCCTTACAGAAGGGGGGGTGGGAGGGGGAAGGAAGAAAAATTAAGAAAAAAAAACAGGAAAGAAAAGCCAGCAACTAGCTTTGGGAAAATATGCAATGTCCGTCTGCAAGCCAAACATGAAAGCTGCCTGTCCGAGGCCAACGAAGCCGCAATAGCGCGAGACTGAGGACGGAGCCCCCCGACTCCCTGCCCATCACCGGGCCGCCTACCGACAGGAGCGGGACGCGCAGTCGGTCCTCCTGGAGACGGTTGAAAGCTGGGAACGTGCTCCACGCCAGGAAGCTACCCGGGCCAGGCCCGGTGGTGGCCACGAAAAGCACCTCGTACCGGAACCGAACCGTCGGCTGCTCTCGGTACGCATTCTGCTTCAGCCAGAAACCTGCGGGCAGAGACGGCGCGAAGTCTCAGCGTGGCCCCGGGCAGGGCTCCGCGGGGCTGGGAGTTGCTCACCGTGGCTCCTGTAGGCCACCAGCAACGGCGGCACGTAGGTGAGCACGGCGATGAGCAGCAGCGCCAGCACGGCGGTGGAGCAGAGCCCAGCTCGGTAGCGCGTGTGAAGCGCGGGGTGCGAGAACAGCTCCACGCCTGCCATCCCGCGCCCACGGCAGCGGCAAGTACTGAGTGGCCGAAGCCAGGCTTCCCCACGCGCCGGAACGGGCGCGTCAGCCGGTGAACATTGGTTCGCACGTTCCGGGAAGGACGGCTGAGGCGAAGCGGGGAGCGCCCAGAGACGGCAGCAGGAAGGTAGTGAGGGCAGTTGCTACGGCGTCGGGACCCACAGCGTGAACGCCAGCATCGCAGCGGCACCGCCGAACGGATCGCTGCGCAGCCTCGTTTCCTCCGCGTGATTCCCTACCGTCCGCCGCAGCCCCGCCCCTCCGCCCGCGAGCCGGAAGCGCCGCGTTCCAGTGGTTGCTAAGGAACCGCCGAGCCGGAAGTCCCGCCTGCCGAGCCGGGGCTGATTTTGTTGTGACAGGGTCCGTGACAGCCGCAGGCTCCGCCGCCTGGCTCGGCTCCCTTCTTGCCCGCACCAGGGCCTCGCCGCTGGCTCCGCTTCCCGCCCAGCTCGCGCCATGAAGTGGATGTTCAAAGAGGACCATGCGCTGGGTAAGGGCGGGCCTGGCGCTCCCCGCCGGCGGCCTCCTGTCTTCTGCGTCGCCGTCCGCACCGGGCCTCGCAGTCGTGCGTGCCGCGGCGGGCTCCCCGCGCCGGCGCGGTGGTGCTGGGCGGACGGTCCCGCGGTTCTCGACGAAGGGCGGCGCGGCGGTGGAGAACGAGCTCGTTGGCTAGGGCCGCGTCACGGAAGGCACGACGGTGCCCGCTGGCTGCTGTGCCTGTGGTGCTGCTCGCTCTGTGTAGGACTCTGACTGCCCTGTTACTGTGCAGTGACTAACTGCGAGTTTTGTTCACAGAGCACAGATGCGTGGAGTCGGCAAAGATCCGCGCCAAATACCCTGACCGTGTCCCGGTGAGTAACCAGGCCAGCTTTGATCCAGAACTTAGAGGCAGAGGTGGATAAACTGCCTGCATCCTGCCCTCTATTCTTTGACTGGTTCCCACCAAGTAAATTCATTTTCCTTTTTGCCACCTTCGATGTTTTAAAGAAGGCCCAAAGACGTGCAACTACTCAGCATTCCTTCCTCTGCCCTAATGTGCATTGTCAAATAAGCAAGAGGGCCTGACGCTTACCACGCATGTCTATGCTTTATCAGTGTCCTGCTGATTGCTAAGAGCTATTATATCCCCAGCAAAGACCTTGTAGAAACATAGAATGAGCTGGGTTGAAAAGGACCACAATGCTCATCGAGCTCCAACCCCCTGCTGTGTGCAGGGTCGCCAACCAGCAGCCCAGGCTGCCCAGAGCCACATCCAGCCTGGTCTTGAATGCCTGCAGGGATGGGGCATCCACAGCCTCCTTGGGCAACCTGTGCCAGTGCCTCACCACCCTCTGGGGGAAAGACTTCCTCCTAATAGCTAACCTAAACCTTCCTGTCTCAATTTAAAACCGTTCCCCCTTGTCCTATCACTATCCACCTTTGTAAGCATCCATTCCCCCTCTTATTTATGCACTTCCTTCAAGTACTGGAAGGTCACAATGAGGCCTCCCTGGAGTCTTCTCTAAACAAGCCCAGTTCTCTCAACCTTTCTTCATAGGAGAGGTGCTCCAGCCCTCTCATCATCTTAGTGGCCCTGCTACAGACCCACTCCGAGAGCTCCACATCCTTCCTGTACTGGGAGCCCCAGTACAGTACTTTCAGTATCTTGAAGATAATTCTGTGCATGATTTCAAGAAAGGGAATAAGTTCTTTACACCTTGACAGTCCTCCTTCCTGGCTGGATGAGGGAGGTGATTTTCCCATATGTATTCTATGCCTGTAATCAGCCTTACCTTGGTGAATCCATGTCATGCAGACCCAGTTGTTTGAAGAACCATTGCAAATGGTGACTCCTTTCTGCAGTAATACCTACCTGCCTGCTAAATAATGGATGGCTTCTTCACTCTGTAATAATCCCTTTTACCATGTTTCAGTCATGGAGGTGACCATACTTACCCTGCTAACACTCTTAGTAACAGTTAGCAACATGTCCACACTTTCAGCCTGCCTACTTATGAGTAAGATTTTCCATATCTCATCTAATGACATTAGTTTCTATTAGTACCATTCCTATCTGACCTCTTGGTAACTTGGTACAGCACAACCCAGAGGAAAGCCTCTAAATGCATTACCTTTCTCTGTTACTGAATCAAACCTAGTTACAACATCTCCAAATGTAGCGTGGCAAGCTGATCCAGTCCTTACCATTCTCCACTTGGCTAACTATAAAACATAGTCTGTCGCATACTAATAACCATATACCTTCACAAGCATACATTTGTCCATTTCCAAGATGTCTTTCAAGATGAAAAAGAGAGACGTTGCAACTCATGGTGCATTGTAGAATTACAATGAACAGCAACAGGGAACAAGGTAACAGGAATTAAATCTCCAAGTGCATTGTGACGCTTTGTTTGAGCAGATAAGTATTTTTCTGCTTGATGTTTCATACTGAGCCACCTAACTTTTACAAAGTAGTTGGTGCCTGTAACAATCAGAAAGATCAGTAGGATGGAATGGTGATACAGGAGGTGTAACAACAAAGGCGCTAGTGTAATAGATGTTATAAGGGAAGGAAGAAAGGACCGCTCACCTGTCTCTGAAGATCTAAGCTCACAGAGAAAAACTTCACAAAGAAGGGACCTCCAACCGAAGATACTTCCGCAGTACTAGTCAGCCTTCAATGAGGTCTAAGAGCTGCAGCCAGGCTCCATCCCTTCTGGTCCCACAGCTGAGCTGCTTTCACCTGTGCTCCCAGGGCTGATCAGGTCCTTTCCCCAGCTGCTCAGTCAGTGCTTCAGGCCATGACTCAACAGTTACCATACAATATCAAATACGTTTTTTTCATTTACCAGTCAAAAATTTTTTTTTCAGACTTAATGCATGTTTCCTTCTTTTCAGGTTATAGTCTACATCCAGAGTGATGTAGGTCAGAGGGAATTCAGTTCTCAGCTGCTGTATACAGATATTTTAGGGGCTCAAGCATTATAAAATGTATTAAGATAACATACAACTACCTGCCCTTGTCCCTTTAGGAATTAAATGGGAGTAGAAAGACATTCATGCTTCCTAAGCACTGCTATTTTAAATTTGCTGAGAGATCAAGTGCTTGAAGGGTAAAAAGTATCTGTAAGTTTTACTAAAGCAGTTCACCATTAGCCTTGACTTCCAGTTGTGAAGGTTACTTCATGGTGAAGCTACAATGTGTGGTGGATTATTGCAGTGTGGTTTTTTAAGTTTCAGTTGTTAAGGCTTGAACATTTTGTTCAGGCTGTTCTTTGTGTTCTTTACGGTTCCCATATATTGTAAGGGCCAGCTAGTTTACCCTCCTGTTTCAGTTGACTCAGTTGTAGAAAATAAGAAGATTCTCCAGACCATACTATATTTTGTACTTTTATCTGAGCATTACCTATGTGCTGTAGCAATGGCGAACGCAGATAAATAGTGGAGATGTGGCAATTTCTTGTCAGCTTGATTTCCCCTCATGCTGTGTTTGTCCTTGAAGGACTACTTTATGTGGAGCAATGACCATCAGGTCCTTTCTAGACATTATACTCAATTCTCGTTCTGATACCTGTTGCTTTTTGTGTACACCTTGCAATCTGTCCTTCCCGTGGTCGGTTTCTCAATTTCCCTACGTATGAGTAAAATACTCTGATGCACAAAGAAGAGACTAGTGTCTGGTAAGACAGTAAGAACAAGAACAAACCATATGCTTTAGAGTGTAGTTATGCATACTCAGAATAGCATGTTGAATTTTTTTTTGCTGTCTTGTGAAAAAATAAGGAAATTATTGCAAACCTGAGTCAGTAGGCATTCTAAAGTGGTCATTAGCGTGGGTAGTTGCTTTTCAGAGTAGCAAAAAAAAGCCTGTTGATGGTGTAAACACCATCCTATTTAGGCATCTTTGTTTGGGTCCCTTCTTTTACCAAACTCTCCCGGTATAAGCAAGAAAGTGCCAAGTTCTTATGGCCAGGCAGTATAAGAATGTGTGATTTTTATTAGACTCTTACAGTCTACGTATCCCACCTGGCTCTTATTCATATGTAGCTAAAACCTACATTTTATTAGCATGCTTTCCCTGTCCTCCTGTTTCTTCATCTGACCAACTGACGCAGTAATCATATCATCTGTACATGTATCTATGTATCAGATACATACATAGCTGGATTCTCTATCAGTGTAATTTGGTATGGCACAGGCACACAGATGATATCACATCATGGCACGTTTTGGGTACTTCGGTAGAGTGCTCAGCTGACACCATTGGCAGACCAGCTGGTACTCCAGGGCACACTGAAGGCATGCTTCATTTTGATGCCTTGGTTTAGAGCTTGGCAAAAACACCGACTGCCTAATTGGGAAGTCAGTAATCGTTGCCAGATTGATTATACAAACCCAGACAGAAGGAATGTCAATTCAAAAGCAATGCTGCAATGGTAGAAATATGAGCGTGTGTCTGTGGCAAGCTAGAGCATTGGATTATGCAATTTACACTGCAATTCTAAGAATTTTGACTGTACTCAGATAGAGCATGGCTTCTCCAGCTCTTCACTGCTCCCTGCGGTATACCTCTGCTTCTGCTGAACTTGACAGTTTCTGTCACAGCGGTACACATGTGATGTACATACGTACATACCAGTATATGTTGTGTTATGATACAGCACATTGCACAGATTAATACAAAGAGCTTTAAAAAGAACTTAGACAATTCTGGATTTTTTTACATGGAAGCCCAAGAGATATTTTGGCATTTAGGACTTGCACACAGCAGGCGAAATGGCCTCTCATTCACATTGATTTTTATTTTGTTCTAAATTTTTTGTTATACTCCACATGAGGGCAGTTGGCTCTGTCATGTATTAGGAATGGTTTGAGACATTATTCAAAGACCACAGTTGTTTGAAGAGTGGAGGTGGTGTACATATCAGGCTTCTATTTCTTGGTATTGCCCGTTGCAGACTAGAATTCTGTGCAACAGAAGATTTCCATCAACGAGATTGCTGAGGCAATGGAATAGGCAGCCCAGAGAAGCCATGGATGCCCCACCTCGAGGTCAGGCTGGTTAGCTTTGGCTAACCTGGTCTGGTGGGAGGTGACCCTGCCCATCACAGGGGTATGGAACTGAATGTTCTTTAAGGTCCTTTCGACTCTTACTCAGGATCTCAGCGATTCTATCATTAAATTGACTCCTAGCAGGGCTGTATTTTATTTTTTTTTCTCCAAAGCTTCATATCATCCTGCACGTGGGGAACTTATTTTGAAAATTAGCAGGCCATGTTTAAACACAATAGGATGTTACTCTCCCAACTTGAATAAAAGTAATTTTAGATCTCCAGGATACGAGAAATAATTTTGTTTAAAAAGCAGATGTTTTCCAGGATTCTTTTGGGCACCTTGCATCTTTTTCCCCCTGCTCAGGCACAGGAAATTTTGAGCCATTGTATAAATGAATGTAGGTTTCAGCACAGCTGTAAAATCAGGTTGTACAGTAGTGAGTGAGTCCCGTCTCTCACTATCAAAGCTGCCTGTTTATACCAGTCCTGAAAAACCTCACTTTCATGCATGTTTTACAGGTCATAGTGGAGAAGGTATCAGGATCTCAGATTGTTGATATTGACAAGAGGAAATACTTAGTTCCATCTGACATCACTGTGGCCCAGTTTATGTGGATCATCAGGAAGAGGATTCAGCTGCCCTCTGAGAAAGCAATATTCCTCTTTGTAGACAAGACTGTCCCACAGTCCAGGTAAGTAGCTGTTCACTTGCTATTCAGAACCATTTTCGCATGGCTGTACATATCAGAGGAACAAAAAAAAACCCTCCTGAGGATTAGTCAGCAATTTTTGAAGGCATTTGGTCACATTTTCATCTTCTTGTGGCTATGACTTTTTTTGGTCACACATATTGATAAATATGTAGTTCCTCAAGCTCAGCTGAAAGGTGAATGTAAAAGACATTCTGATTGCAGTACATTGCAAGAAGGTAGACTGGGGTTATTACATCGTAAATATCAGATAACTTCGCCATGTGGCAAAAGAAGTTGTATGTTAAATGTTCAAAAGCCAACACTGTAAACTATTTTAAAAAATCATTAACCTATTTCTGTCAGCTCACACAGAAACTTTTTTTTTTTTTTAATAACTTTTTCCTGTAAATACTAAATGCAAAATGACTAAAAGTAATGTGAAAAACACTGCTCTGTAGAGCGGAGTAAGCATCAACGGTTGTCTGCTACATACAGAACGAAACATGATGTTAGCAGCTACTACAGCAGCTTGCTGTACAAGCTATTTTAATAATATTTGAGGAAATAGAATGTGGTGTTAGTTTAGAGGCAGTGTTATTCTTGTTAACACTTACCTGTGTAACAGCACCTCCAGATCACCTGACCAGACTCAGCGAGAAATATTTTTACTTAATTCATGACACCTATGAGAATCATAGGACCTGTGAGGACCTTTTCTTTCCTTCTTCTAGGAGTATCAGGAATGCCTTAGTCCCATCTTCTCAGTACTGTAGAACTGATAGGAACAAACAGGAAAGGAAGAGAAAAAAGGGCACGTCGTATCATCTCATGCAATGATGATGTCACAGCCCTGCTGAAAATACAAGGCGTTGAACCTTCGAGCAGATGTAAAAATAGGAACTTTTGTTAATAGGCAAAAATGTAACCGGTCCACAGTTCTGCCCGTTTTCTAGGCTAACGGTGCTGCATAAACCACTAACTCTTAACATCCTTTTCATCCAGGTGGTTATCTACTATTTATCAATTTCCATCAATTTCAAGTACTGTCTGCAACTCTCCCCAGCTCCTCTCCTTGTGCACTACCCCTTTCTCACAGGGAAAAAGCCGTGATTGTTTCCCCATCACCCACATTCAGTCTGTATCTTTCAGTTCACTGTCCTTTTCTCAGACACTCGGGAAGTTAGAAAAGATTGTCTGAAGGAGCATCTTTATGCAGCTGACTCACATCAGTCACTGTTTCATCTGTCATTCACAGACAGCTGTGTTATTGTGCTGGCCAAGTCATCGCTTGGGTTTGATTCTGTTTTCATAATACAGTCATCCCACAAAAGGCTACTTAGATTGTGAAGGGCCACAAGCCTATCCTCATAAAATAAATGAGTAATTAAGTTGCCAAAATGTTCAAGAAGTACTAGTTTCTAACTGGTTTGGAATTTTGGTAGCAGCACTATTTTATAGTCATCACTTCTTAGCAATATAGACAGAAGAGCTTTTTACTTCCCCAAACAACCTGGATCTGAAAGAAACTGTCCAGAAAATACTTGTGATGAATTTGAGATCGTCAGAACAGTAAAGACTATAGCACATGGAGGAAGAAATCAGGTTGTTTACTCAAGAAGCAAGGTTTCAATGTGGCTGCAAAGAAGGTGCTGTCAGGCTCTTAATCTTGCTGTTAAGTGACGGCCACAATAATGTATGATTCAGAAACAGAAATACATCCAGTGACTAATTTTCAATATAAGGAAGCACTGTGATAAACAGATTTGTGATGTACAGAAGTAACAGAAATCTAACAGAAATGTTCCAGAGAGAGCACTGGACACTTTGTGAGCACAGATGTCGAATGCTTTTTATATGTTCTTATTTTTGTATTCTATTTTACATACAAACTTAACATTAGCTTTTATGAAGCCTTGTTTATGTGAGGTTGAATTACCATTTGCAATGGTCATCTTGTAAGAAAGCTGTTTCTCTTTTCCTTCAAGCTTAACTATGGGACAACTTTATGAGAAGGAGAAAGACGAAGACGGATTCTTATATGTTGCCTACAGTGGAGAGAACACCTTTGGTTTCTGAATGGTGGATCTTGGCTACTATATCATCCTGCTGTGCACCTTGTAAATAGCTGATCATTTTCTGTTCTGACATCCACAGAAGTTCCTTCTCTATACATGCATTTGTAACTGGATTTATTTCCTAACAATAGATAGGTCTTTTATTAGACTGTTAAATTATGAAAAAAAGGTTTTTTTGTGTTTTTTCTCATGGCTATGAATTCCTAGAGCCTCATTCCTTTGGAAGTTACATCTACACATTGATTAAATAATAAAGCTAAGTAGTTGGGCTTCTAAAATATGGAAAGAAGAATGCACATTTATTCTGTTTTCAGATGTTAAGTTTATGAAAAATAAAAGCATTGCATTAGTATTGAGAACACTGGAGTTGCTAGATTATCCTAAGCAGTAGCAAGATGTTGATCATGTTAAAACTGCAATAGTATGTACCTCTTTCTCACTTAACAAACAATAAAAATTCCTACCACGGAGAGTTTTGTCGTTTCTTTACCTTGGTCAGGAAATTGGATATCTTATTTACTAGACAGTATACAACTGCTTACATTATTTATTATACTCTGTGCCGTTTCTCAGCATTTAGGATGCAGATAGTGATAGAAGGAGGGAAAAGGATCTATCTGTAGGATTTCAAATCTAATAGATTCAGAGCTATTAGATCTAATCAGAAGAAAAGCCAGGCCTTTACACAAGCTATCAAGAGAGAAGTAAATACTGTGGGCTTTGAGAAGCTGGACCTACGTGACAAAGTCATAGCATATAAAGGGCACCTTGAAGAAGGAATTATAGTAATAGGGAACCAGAGAGTAGAGAACTGGAAGGAACAATTTGTTGGAGAGAGAGAGAGACAGAAATAATTGGTAAGGCGTACATATTAAAACAGTTGCATTAGCAGCTCTTAAAAAAGAAACAAACAAAAAAAACCCCACAACACACACCAGTAGTCATGCTAGGGGCATGAACATGTAACATACGTCATTTCCAAGCAAGAAAATTAAGTAGGCATTTTAAGGATATTACAGAAACAGGTATGTGAAAAAAGCAGCTTTGCTCTTCTGAAATAGAGAACTAGAATTAGAGATGCTGCATGCAAGATAAAGACTTAAAATATCACTTGCTGTAGTCTATGAGCACTGCTGCTAAAGCATAGCACAGCAAAAATAGAGGTTTTGCCACCGAACCATAACTATGTTTACTTAAGAGGCAATTCAGTCACAGGTTTGGTTCTATGAAACTGCAAAATCAAAAACAACAAAATCAAGAAGTTGCCAGCACAGTACTGGAGTTCATGCTCTGATGAGAAAGGACAGAATTACATTGGAAAAGCAGCATTGCTCTTAACTTCATGAGTCAAAAAGGAGTCACTAACTCCAGTTTAGGTTCTTCATAAAATGTTTTAATTTTTATGCCAAATGGTGTAGAACTATACTTTATGAAATGCTTCTGGATAGGAAATGCATTGCTTTCCAGGTGTAAATCACACTCACGCTGGACTCAAGTTCCCATAAAGCCATGTTATGCCTAGAATTATGTTTGGCTCTGCAGGTCCAAGAGGTACTGCATAAAGACTGGAGCTTGTGAAATATTGAAACCACACTTTCTGGTGCTTGTTAGAATAACAGTGCTGCATGCGCTTACTGCGCCTAAGAGCACAGTTGATTTCGGTAAGCCTTTCATTATTTGAAATAGCACACAGTGTATAGCAGTACCTTAGTGAACATTCTTTCACTGTTTCTTCCATGGGTTCATTCCATCCCCCCTTCAGTGGATTTTGGGTAGTTTTCTCTAAACAGAATTTTTGATTCAGAATTAAGTGGCTGCAGCTATGATCTGTAATACTCTTTTCTACTGAAACAGGAGAGTTGTTTCCTTTAAGCTGAAATTTCTCCATTTATCTGTGGTAATAAGTAAAAGTTAACTAGCTGCTAACATGAGTAAAATTGTACCTTTGCCCTTAAAACTGCAGGAGAAAGCTGATTACTTGTGAGCATGCAAATATATCTAATCAAAACAAGAAAAGATGAAGTCTTATTCCCAGTGTTACAACTTCTGAAATACCTTTCATAGTCCTCTAAAAATCAAATAACTACTCTTAACTTTTCTGTTCAGACTTAGGACCCCAGCTACACAAATAATGCCAGCAAATGCAGCAGTAAAAGCTTCTACAGCAGCAGCTTTGCTTTGCAGCTGCCAGATGTACTTGAAACTGCAATAAAACAGTTTTTAATTCTGAACCTCCCCTGTTGAGAGCAGTCTCTTACAAACCAATTAAAAGCAACTTGTCTGGTACATCTGAATCCATCTGATCTTGCCTTTCTGTTAAGCCTTAAGGACTGAGAAGACATTGCAATTTATACGCTGAACAAATGAAGTTGAATAAACATTTTACTATTTCTACAGCAGCACTTCTATTTTTTTCTTTCCCTATTTTTAAGCTCACATAAAACATCATCTTTGGTATAAACAAACCATCTAAATTCATCTAGTATGTGTATTTCCTCAAACCCTAGCTTGCTTCCCGTCTGTACACCATGAATGTTGCAATGCCCTTGTGAGGATATTATTGATTTCCAGGACTGTTATGCTCTGAGAAAGAGCAGTTCAACTGCCCAACTGCATTTGGTGGCCAGTTTTACTCTAACACTTTTCCTCCCTCTTTATCAGTAGTAACTTTCCAGCAGTAAGTAACTCGTTTTCATATTTATGCCTCAAGCATTTCCTCCAGGTGCGGTTTCATAACCAGCTAACAGTACGTAATCAACAAAAGGAAGTATGGCTCTTGTGTTTACAGGATTAATTGCAAAACTGGCAATTCCTAGCAAAAACCCATTTAGCTTGGTTTGTTTTTCCACTAAGACAGTAATTTCAATCATTTTTCCATTTACTCTGTATTCAAAACAGTAAGCATTCAAGCCAGTGTGAGGTGAGCAACAGAAGTACACGCTGAAGATAAGAACTTCGCTTTTTTAAGGCAGAGATGCTACCATATAATCTTACATGATCTCAAACTCAAATGGATGATAAGTCTACTTCAGACCTGGCCAAACACTTGTTTACGTTCTGATCCCGACTTCCTTAAAAATGAGTGAGCTGCCCACCCAGCCTTCGTACAATTTCTCCATCAGTGAATCTGTTGTAGGCATCCCACACAAATTAAGAATTACTGGCTTTTGGCAAATAGGGATGATCAGTCCCTATATTGATTTGGAAAAGCCATGCATCTAACTAGGTGACACATTATGTAGAACACTTTACATATGCCATGGGTCTCTGCCCTCACAAGTCCTGCCATTCCCAATTATTGTTTGTTTTTCCTCATTAACCGCAAGCTGTGAGCATTCTCCTCCCTCCAACCTGCTCCTCTTCAGCCATCTCTGCATTATACTGTCCTCTGTACACCTTAACTACCTCTGTTTTTCAGTGCATCAGTTATTGCAGCAGGAAGAAGCAATAAAAGCTTGGAACATGTCAACTGCTATATTCCAAGAGCAATTCTTTCAGAGATCTACAAGTAATGCCGATAGTTTAGTATGCTACCTCTTCCAAAAGCAGAGCTTGTGATCTTTATGCAGTTTTGTCTTCTAATTTTTAGAGCTGTTTCTCAGTTCTACTTACAGCATTTCCTGACATTTTCTAATTAATCAGCTGCAGCATTTCAACACCTATTTTCAATCCCAGAAATCCTATCAAGCAGACTGTAAGATCCCCTGTACAAAAAAGACAGCTGCTGGAGAGGGTCCAGAGGCCACAAAGATGATCAGGGGACTGGAGCACCTCCCCTACAAAGACAGGCTGAGGGAGCTGGGCTCCCTCCAGAAGGCTGTGGGGTGACCTCAGTGCAGCCTGCAGTACCTAAAGGGAGCCTACAGACAGGAGGTGAGTCAACTCTTTGAAAAGGTAGATAACAGCAGGACAAGGGGAAATGTCTTTACATTGAGGGAGGGAAGATTTAGGTTGGATGTCAGGGGAAAGTTCTTTACTATGAGAGTGGTGAGGAGCTGGAACAGCTGCCCAGAGAGGTTGTGGATGCCCCGTCTCTGGAGGTGTTCAAGGGCAGATTGGATGGGGCCCTGGGCAGCCTGGTCTAGTATGAAATGGGGAGGTTGGTGGCCCTGCATGTGGCAGGAGGGTTGGAGATTTGTGATCCTTGAGGTCCCTTCCAAACCTGGCCATTCTGTGATCCTGCAGACTTAGCCCAAGTCTTTTAAATGCTGCCTTGTCTTAGTTCTTTCCCTTCCTGAGTATTCATTGACTCACTATAAGACTAAATACGTCCTTAACTTCACTCAGAAAACAAAGTTTATATTAGCGTTCAGCACCTCTAAAACTGCTTTTAAATTTCACAAGTATTAGAAATAAGCAGTCTACAGTTGATAAGTGCTTTACAAACACACATGAAAACCTTACTTGGAACAATTCTAATTGCCAGGCACAAATTTTAGGAGAGTTAAAAGCATTTGCATCACATAATTGCTCATCTGAAAACTAGCCTGATGCCAGGAATGCAAAACAACTAACTTTATTATAATGCGTTTACGTAACGCATTTCAATATTGCATCTGGATAAGAACTGGAAATACTCCAGTCCAGTTGGCAGGTTCACCAGGGGCCTTGCTGATGATTAACTAAGGGAAACGAGGGATGTTAAGGAATAGTTTCTGCAAGACTTCAGGGAAGGACAGAGGTAGATTTCAGAAGCCTAGGAATTTATTGATTACCTCTTTAGTTACAGCACAGGACTGCCGTGGGGTTGCTATTTGCTCACTCACAGTAACTGCTACCACTTCTCAGCAGTTCATCCAGGGCCCATCTGCAGTGGCACCTGGCCATCTTCCAACCTTAATGACTAATACAAATCAACCATTCTGCATAATCTCCTGCCCCCTACAAACACAGAACAGCTCTCCTTTCACCAACTCAACCGGTCTTTCTGGATGTCAGTGCTGGACTTCAGAGGATAGGCTTGCACGCACATAATTCAAGTTGTTAGTCCTTCAACAAAAAGGTAACTATTCTTATGTGAAAAGTCAACTGAAGTATGAAGCAAAATGATCTGCTGTAATCAGTTCTCATGCTGCAACGTGATCTCTGCTACCCACCTTCCAATTCCATATGCAGCTCTGCAGGTTGACAGTAAAAGCTGATTTGAGAACTGCTGTGCCCATTTTTCAAATACAAAACAGTTAAAACACTAAAGAACAAAACACTCCAATAACTAAACAATTTTTAAGTTGTAAATTAATTACTTCTTTCACCTCACCACTGCATTGTCCAAATATTAGGAATAATAAGTTACAAGAGAAAAGGCACAGAAAGTATGCTCAGTATCAGTTATGCAGTCCTGAACTTGCTCACAGACGGCAATAATTTGGACAAAGTTTGAGAATTACCCATTCATCCTCCCCCAGGCAAGCAATGTGGATTGTTCTACCATTCAGATGTTAGTTGTTAATCAAGCATAAAGGAAAAGATTGCCAGAGACTACTTGCTGTCCCCACCTTGGTGGGGCTTTTTAACAAACATTTACCAGGAAACACTGACATAAATCACTAAGGCGTTTCTGCTTTTAATGAAGTATCACTGGAGGAGGAAAAACAAAAAGCAAGAACGACCCATGCTTGAAACACCGAAGTGTATGTAAATGTTTGCCTGGAACTGCACAGAATTAGGAAGTGTCTTTCCTGTACACAGAAGCACAACAAATGAAGGGCACGTGGTGTAGTACTGAAATCATGAGACATGCACAGAATACCATGAACAGTGTTATTTGACAGCTTTATCCCCAGCGCTCTTTTGCTTCTGCTCTGGGTCCTTGTCACAACAGTAGCTGATACAAAGGACTTCCAGAGGAAGACCCCTGAAAACAACTACTTCCAGTTAGGAGCAATGGGCCTGGAGGGACAGAAAATTCTTCCACACAAGGAAAGACAAGAGTTATAAAATATACAACTTACTATACATTAGGTTGTCCCAGCATCACAAGAACAACCTCAGTGTTATGAAAAGTAGAAGAAAAACAAGCACTGAAGTTTCACAGCAGCAGCCTCTTCCATAGCACTGCTCCAATTTTAGTTAATGTTACTTCCATTATAGTGGACTCTGATAGATTATAATACCAAGAAACAGTTTCCTTTGTTTTGAATTGTTTCATGCAGCTCAGAATTAAGTATGCAATGATCCTTTCCTATATTTAATAAAAAGGAGGCTTCAGATCAATCAAAACAATGAGTTCTCTAAATCGCTTCCCTTTTCAGTTCTGTCTTCCTTTGGCATAGGAACTAGAGGATATTTTTTGCATCCCTCAACCAGCAGAGGTATCTGCTGTGTTCCACGGCTTACTGCTGGATTTACATAGCTGCTTTTATTCTCATGTGAAGAGCAGATACTCCCGGGCATTCTTGATCCAGCCCAGCAGTGCCTGGCTACGTAGTGCCTTCCAGGCTTCTTGATAATTTAATGCAGCTTCCTTATAGTCCAAGTAGGTTTCCAGAGTCTTCATCCTGACAAAAAACACACAGCAATGACAATTCTTATACTACTCTTTTAGATATATTGTCACAAAATGAAAAAAGCAACCAAACATGAAAGAACACGATAATGTCCTATGAGCTTTTCCATGCCACTAAATGAAATTTTCCTGTTCTTTTAGTCTTCTGAATAAACTGTACCTGCTTTGTAATCTTACTTGGGTTACAGAGTTTGATTCTGCATGTCACTAGGGAAACCTAGAGAGACCAAGGCCTTTAGGAAACCAGTGTTTTCAGACACTGTCAGGATTCTTATACAAGAAAAAAAACTTGTCTGTCATGCTTCATACACACTCTTCAGCAGCAGAAGTTACCAGTGCCTTTGTGACAATATATTACAGAGAACTTTCATGGTAATAAGAAATGCTGATGCAAAGTAGAAAAGGTGGATAAAGATGGGAGCTTTAATATTTTGCTAGAACAGCTGTGATTGCTGGTTGGCAGGGAAGGGGATAGGGAAGAAGAATCTTCCAACGTAAAATAATGGGAAAGAGCGAGATTAAAGTTAAATACACACACACACACACACACACCAAATCATCTCCTTAAAGCGTAAGAGGCTCAGTCTTGGTGCTCTGCTCCCCTTCCTCATGTAGCATACACTCCCTGCAATCTCAGAACCACTAGTTACTCTGCTGAATGCATCAATTTTCAGAAGACAGAATTACAAGTTCATGGTATCTGATCACTAGTGAGAAAAGAGAACACAAACACCTCTAAAACAGTTTCATCAGGACTTCTTTCATTTCCTTGCACTTTTCCCAGCCTCTTCTCCCTTTGCTGAATGGCATCAGCTGCATGAGACAAAATGTTTATAAATTCAACCCAATATGAAGGGGATATCATGGGCAACACGACCTTCCTCAAGAAAGAGGAGCCAAACTGCTATAAGGAAGCCTAATGCAAGAGGTCTGTGGAGCAGGGCACTAGGCTCCAGAAAAAGTTTTCATGCTTTAAAGCACCACAGTCACCACCACCACCCAAAACACCAGCAGATTGACCAGAAACTATAATTCAGTCTTTCAGCCTTCTGTTATAACAGTGTGATACGCACAGCAAACCATGATATATTACCTATCCTAAAGACCCTAGGGCTGGAAAATGGAAGGCTGTGAACTTGCCTATGTGCCACTGCTGAACATAGGAGACGTACAGATCATAGAATGATTTGGGTTGGAAGGGATTATCTAAGTTACAGCCCTCTTCCACTAGAGCAGGCTGCCACGGCTCCATCCAGCCTGGCCTTGAACACTCCCAGGGATGGGGCATCCACAGCTTCTCTTGTATGCACTCTGACAAACCTGCCTGCACAAACTGTGCTTCAAGGGCATCACTGAAGAGCTAAAAGACCAGCAATTATCTGCATAAGCAGAGCTCAGGAAACAACACAGCTCCAAGGACTGTGGACCTTAACCAGTTCCGATCAGGAGTTGTGTGCTTATACTCCAGGATGATGACCGACGCATTCTTTGGGAAGAAATCATTATACTACCACACTTCCTACACTTAAAGTGCTTCTAAGATGTTTAAGATTTTGATGCTGTCCTTCATTGTAAATTCAGGCCATGACTTGTATTTGTCCTTTACTCTAGAATAGCTGGTGTCAGATGTTGTTTACATCTTCAGAACAGTTACCTGTACATTCTAGCATGGTCAAAGATCAAAAAAGAATTACAGTACACAGATTTTTGAGCTAACTTAATCTTGTTAAAGGTGAAACACCTATTTTCCTTGCATTTACTGTAGATGCTGATGCATACAGACATATACACATACGTACATATGCATTACACAGACATTTTTCAGTCAGTTGCTAAACCAAGATAAAGATTGATGCCTACCTCATTTCCCTGAATGCTGTTTTGTTCTATTTTTTTTTCTTTCCTAAATCTGCTGGCAACTAAATGGTTCTTCAGTACACATCCAGCAGTCTGACCCAATTTAAATAAAACACATAAGGGATTTGTCTAACTTAATTATTCCAATTGACCTCCTTCATGAAAATATTACAGTAGAAAGTAAGAAGAAAACTGAGTTGCTCCTCATGACACATTCTGACCACATTTTTCCATACTCATTATCAAAGGAATGATAACATGAAAGTGATGCAGCAGGTGAGATGGAACCAATAAGAGAACTGAATGAGGCAGCAGTCTGGCTGCAGAAGAGATGTGAAGAATCAGAGAGAGGGACAAAAAAGCAGAAGCAGATTTACATATAGGAAAAAAGAAAAGAAAATATCATCATAATCACCTACATTAGTTCACTGCAAAGCTTTAACTGCCCCAGTATCTTAGCAGTGAACAAAAGTAAATTAGAGAAGAGTTAAATGAAGTCCTGAAAAAAAAAAAAAAAAAAAAAAAAAAGCAACTGGACAAGTTGGGTGGTGAGCTAGCACCTCTACTGTACAAACAGAGCCTGTGCAGCCTAAAAATAATGCCACATGTGCAAGTCATCTGCACTTCATCAGAAGACAAGACAGAAAAATAATAAAGGACAAAAATGCCAAAGGAAATTACAAAGCCATTGAACTCAAGAAGAGGCCTGAGGTGAAGTGACTTTATGTAAGGAGCACGTGATCAGCACAAGGAGTCAGCTACTCAACAATGAATCAGGTCATGCTATGTTGGCAGAAAACAGTGATGTAAGCCACAAGCAACTTCTTTGCAAAGGAGAGTGATAATTTTAAACTGAATTAAGAAGAAAATGTGCCTCTCCACACAGCATCATTAAAACCATTTCAACAACATAGGTCATGTTGACATTGAAGCTTTTAAATAAAGACACAGAAGATAACTGCAATCTGTAATTCACAAAACTTAAAACCAAGTAAAACCTAATAATTAAAGATTGAGGGTGCACTTACTATGGCTGAGTTTATCTTCCCTAGTGTCTTAGTGCCAATGAAAGGAAGAGATGGCCTATTTCCCCTGCTCCCAGTCACACATACCTTCTATTTTTATTTATTTTGCATGGGTTCTTTTATTTGCTCCAGCTTTATCTCATCTCACTAGCTCCTGCTCCATCACACGCTTTGATGAACAAAGATTTTCGCATATATTTGACTAAAAAAATTTTATTCAAACTCTTATTAGGAAGGAGAAAGAGATGGCATCTAATATAATTGCTTAAACACCAGTGAGATATCAATAATCACAGAACCATTTGAGTACAGAGGCTTTGAATCCCATGCTGAAGGTAAGTGGTAGCAGCTCACCCTTCCAGAAAATCCTACCTCCTTCCTCTCACCTCCCTCTTTGCTCCCCTTCTCCCAGTTGCTCACTGACATTGGACAAGATTGCTTCGACTCAAGGGGAAAAAAAAATTCTGCCAAGATAACAGATTGGAAAGGCTTACAGAGGGGTCCAGAAAACAGCACATCTAGAGAATGACAAGGCTCTGTGATCAGAAAAAGAACACATCAGTTCAAAAACAGTAAGCCTTCACACCAAAACAACCTGCAACTTCTTTTCTCTCATTAATACATGAGCTGTTTATCCAACAAGGTATTTTAAAACAAAAAGACTTCCTAACCCATCAGGGATATGACATATTATTCAAGTCTCAAATTTTAACAGTAGATTTATCTCAGGTGACACTGATTGGCAGAGCCTGGGATCAGCAGTGTTCCTGAACCTCATGAAAATAACTTCTCACTCTTAAAGATATTATGAGAATGCATTTACCGGAGAGTGTCTGGTAAGTTCTCCTTTGAAATGCTTGTCACCAGCTTTTGGAATTCATGGAAGAGTTCCACTTTACAGATCTTTGATCTGATGGGAAAAAAAAAAAAAACAACAAGATAAGAAATGCACTTTCACTTATTAGTTCCTTCAGTGTCAGCCCTGTCAGGGCAAAATGCCTCTGCCCAATCCTAAAATGAGCTGGAGATATCACAGCTGAATCTCCCCCCCCTTCACTCTTCCCACCCCATCTGAGCTGCCCACTAATTTTTTTTTTTTTTTTTAAACTCTTGATTTAGATGTTACACAAAAAAAAGCTGAATTATCCCAACTGTCCCAGGTAGCACTCTGACAGTTTGCAGAGAACATTTAGCATTATCTAGTAATTATCTAGTATTTCACATGGAGGAAAACAGACCAACAAGCAACATTTTCCACCAATCACTCTGAGATTCCTTGAAGAAGAAATGAGGATAGAAATACAAAATGTTTATTATTAAGCAACCCCCCTCTAGTAAGTCTATAAATTCCTTATTTGTACCTTTTACTACAAAAGCTCTTACAGAAAGAGAAATCTGCAACAACTAAATAAGTCCTGCAACAGGCTCACTTCCTTCAGTCTCTAAAAGTTACAAAGTAAAAGCTCTGCTAGCTTTGTCAATAAATAAGCTGTCTTTTAATAAAAAATTATCACAGTTCCACAGCAACACTGTTAATGTTTTTCTCAGCGACGAGCTAGACACAGGAAACTTCTCAGCCCCTAAAGCCCTTAAAGAAAGTGAGTTCCTCTCACTTTCCCTCCCTTACACAATATTTACTTATTCCCACTCCTTAAGTTTCTGCTCCAACAATGCATCACACACCACAGTGACCTAAAGGGGAGGCTAAAAGGTAAAATATGTGCATCCAGATACCACAGTATTCTCAAACCTGCTCTGAGAGCTTCCAATCCCCTTCTTTGTAGTTCCTTGCCGAAAGCCATCTGAGGTGACATCCAGAGGTCTCTCTGGAACTGCACTCCAACTGATAGCTGGGAACAGAAGATTGAGAACAAGGGAGACACTCTTAGAAACAAGACTTAACCATTCCCTCAATTTTCTGAGTTCACATGACACCACGCTACTTTCCCAAAGTAATTAAGACAAATAGAAAGAGGACTGTGTTTCTCTTGGGTACACAGGTAAACTCCGATTAGAAAAACAGTAATAAAAACAAATACACACACACTCTTCATCTTCATCAGCTCCTTTAAGAATCCATGCCTCTTTAAACATTCAGCCTAAAGCTTCACCATTGTCTCCTTTTTAGAGGGATTCTATTCTCTTTGGTACATCCAGTCTAGACAAAGTATGAAGAAACTTCCAAGTTAGATGGCAGCTGCACATCAGTCTGCAAACTACCAGCCTACCTTTATACCTTTACCAGTCATCCTTTGTTTTCCTTATTATTTTGTGTATCCTCTTAATTGCTCTTCATGTGTCATAATTGACACATACCAAATGTACATAGTCATCATCTGTGAAAAAAGTTACTAGCTTATAGTCAAACAAAAATACTTTGGTGGAAGAGATAACAAGTGCCAACAACATTATGCTCTTCCCCTATCCTGACACCCGATTACCATCTTAACCTGTAGTGCTCTGCAGGCTGAAGCTTGGCATGTCCTACCTCACAGCCTTATAAATAACTACCAAACATCAGAAGAAGCACGTTTGCAGAAACAAAACTGACATGCCCAGCCTGCCCCTCTCTAACTGAACAGTAGTATCTTCAACATCTACTGCCTTGAGATAATTTCTGCTCCCTAAATTCTCTCATTCCTCTCTCTTCCTAATGGGTGAAAGAGCTGCATGTACATGAAGTCTAAAGAGAATTTTCACAGCTTCTCTTATGATGCCATCCTGCCATTCGAGATACTCAAGAACTACATAATATAAAGCATTATACATTACGCAGACCAGTAATGTATTGTGATTCAGCTATCAGCTACAGTTGCTATGCTCTGCTTGATGTAAATTGTACTTATGCTGTGACTTAGGTGATTTAGTGCTGCAGTACTCCACAAAAGTGAAATCCCTTCATAATGTCAAATAACATAAAATACATAAACATTGAACAATCCCTGTATAGAATACCTAAAAAATAAGTTGTCTAGAGGATACCAAACTCCAGAAAGTAGATTAAAACTGACTTGAAATTCAAAACTTTCTCTATTTTTCCCCATTTCTTTCTAGACATTGCAGACTTCAAAATATTAAGTTGAAGATGTTCTTCTTAGAAATACTAGCTGCAATGTACCTATCCAGCACATCTCAATATCCAGCTTAAGAACTATGAATTTAGATTTAATTTTGATTTTCATTGCTATGAAAAACTCAATCTAGTATATTTCATATATGCAAAACAGTTTAATATTCACTAACTCCTTACATAGTGACCTAAGTAACCATACAAAAATACTAAAACAACACTTTTTTTTTAAATTTAGTACATTTAGACACAGGTTGCCACAGACTATTTTTGCTCAGTTAATTCACACCACTTTTCAATGATGGATTTTATTTCCCAAGTCCCAGTATAAAAATCTTTCCCTTATTGGCATCTACAGGTAATTACAAATTTAGGCATCTGTGAATTCCACACAGGAGCTCTTTATTTCTATGCTGTTTTATCATCAGGTCTGTTCTAATCACAGGGTATCTCCAAGTACAATAGCAGTTGAAGTTTTGAAAAACTGCTTAACCTCACACACACAATCAGTTCCCTCCCCCCTCCTTCCTCCACCAAAAACGAGACCACACTGCTAAATTACAACGTGATTTGCACATTAATTCATTACGATGAGAAAAAAAAAAAAAAGGCAACATCTCAAAGAACTTATAAATAAATAAACTTACAAACTTATAAAACCTTTATGCTATGCTCTCCTGCATTCCTTCTACATTCAAAAATTTCTGGAGAGTTTAAAAGCACACTTCAATATGGCAAATTTTCTATTGATCGAGAAGAAGGTAAAACTAATTAAAACAAGAAGTCTCAATATTTTTCTTTTCACCCTCAAAATTTTTGAATTGGCTAGTTATTTTTTGCCTTTCTTTAGATTATATATTCCTACAAATTCTTAGCTCATGCTCTGCCTCTACGTTCCTCTAAGCACTTTCCAGCGCTGCCTTCAAATTAGTCTACTGCTGTAAACCACGCTTTGCCTCCAGCACTGCCAGTGAATGATGCCACATTTTACAGAACATCACCAAATCCACCTAATTTACATTCGAACCTTTGCATACCATTACACAACCAGTCCACATTCACTCACCTGCGCTACAGGGAACCAGTTTTCTTTTGCTGCTCATCAGACCTTGTTGGATGGCCTGACGGCTATGTTCAAACTGAAGGTCTGACTGCAGCAACTGAACCTCCTGAGTGCGAAAACCATCTGGTAACAATGAGATGTGCTGACACCTAAATAAACATGGAGAAATGCAAGCAATTTAAAGAATTGTACTCCAGGACAAGCAGATTCTGCACAATTTAGTTTCACAATCTAAAATGCGTTACATTTTAAAACAGAACTGAATGCAAGCTGCAAAACAGAGGTAAGAAGATCTGGGGACATTTCCCCCTTCTAAACAGTATCTGTTTAGGCTATGAAAAAAACAGCCACATAGTTTAGTAAGACCTTGTCCACCCTACATAAACTACAATGAACCAATTTTAATGTAGATACAGTTGAAAGCTAGGACAAATCCATAGAAGACAGGCAAAATAAAAACTGCAATATAATTCTGCAATCAAAATGAAAAAAACAATCAGAAATTATTTACACAGTCAACCACACTACATTAACAACATTTTTACAAACCTGAAGGTTCTTAATCAAAGACTAGAAAGTTCCATATACAACCTCAGCATTGTTACCTTCACAAGAACTCAATAAATGTTATTAGAATTTGGGGTTGGACTTGATGATCCCTAGAGGTCCCATCTAACCCATACAATTTTGTGATTCTGTGAATCACTTGAGGAGGAAAAACATTGTGTATGTTTAACTATTGTAGTATTCACATAAAGCAGAAATGAATTAAAGCTAAGGGTCATCTTATCAGATGTACTTTGCAAAGTCAGTTTTCAGACTGTATTTATTAAGTAGCTGGTCAGGCACTATTTCTGCAACCTTTAAACATCTGAGCTCTTAAAAATTAGCAGCAAACTCACAAAAATGAAATTAATTACATGGTGAGTTGTCACGTGGCAAAGTCATAGTATTTATTTTCTACTCCTGGGACTAAATAACAAAATGGTGAAAACAGAAACCAACAAAAAAATATTCCTCAGTATGTTATTTTAAATTCAGCAAAGAAAACTCTGAAAAGCAACATAAAACCAGCACCTTCCTAAAACACCCACATATGAAAGTGTGCAGAAAGTCTACCAAAGTGCTCATTCATTGCCTTGTTAGTGAGACTGTGTAGCAACTGAACAGATCAATACAATGGGAAAGGCGTCACAACAGAGGTTTGATGATGAAAGGACTGGCACAATAGAGGTGGTATAAAGGAAGGGAAGAAACTGCTCGCTGTATCTGAAGATTCCAGGTTCACAGGGGAGAGCTTCACCAAGGAGGCATCTCCAGCCAGAGCCCCTTCCCCAGTGGCAGTCGGCACTTCAATGAGGTCTAAGAGCTGCAGCCAGGCTCCGTCCTTCTGGCCCCACAGCTGAACTGCCTTCACCTGTGCTCCCAGGGCTGACCGGGTCTTTTCTCTAGGTGCTCAGTGGTTCAGAATGTGACACAACAGTTACTCTACAGACTTGTCTTCAGGACAGAAGTACTTGGGAGTTTAATTTAATTCAAGGAATTCATTATTCAGCCATTTGCAATTTTAGGAATGTATTGAGGACTCTACTATTCAGTTACCTAGAAGAGACAAAAGCTGCTTTTGCTCACCAACTCATCTCTATAAAAGAGGACTTGGAGGATTATTGAGAATATCCTGAGTATAGGCAACTGAATAAATTACAAGCTCTGCTTGGCCTTCTTTGAGAAAACAAATTCTGGAAGACAGTGAGAAAAATTCAACTTTACTATGCTAAAAATATCCCAAACCTGTGTTCTTTCAGGCTTTACTTTCTGCTTCTAGAAAAGCTCGGGCAGGTAACAACCTCTCAATGTTCCACAAAGGAATAATCAAGCAGATCCTGAATCTAATGAATTGTTTTGTACACCTTCAAGTCTAATCAGTACTTTGATCAGCAGAAGTCATCTACACAGGGCTACTTTCTTAAAAAGTGAATATTCAAAGTCCACACGTTCTGCAAGTGACTCTGGTGCTCAGTTTGGATATCTGCACAAGCTGTCTTCCATAACTCAATTTCTATACAAGCTACCCAACTTCCAGTGTAGAGCGCATACCTTTCAATAATTGCTCTCTGCATAGCTTCTTGGCTGTATGGACACTTCCCCACTATAACTGCTGACAAATACACTGGATACTGCAGGAAATGCATCAGAAGGGCTCCTTGACATCCCAACACATTCCAGCGAGCCAGTTTATCACTGCAGGACATGGAGCACGTTCTATCCCCACGACCCGGCTTCACCCGTAATAACCCTACACAGTGATACTCTATGCCAGGTATTAGGGTGTCACTCAGCTCTCCAGGTACACATTTTGCTCCAGTTCTATAAACGTCTACTGCCTTCAGTTTGTCAATGCTGGTCTTCTTGTTAGCTGCTTGCATCTCTTCAGAACATTCACAGCACTCTGGACTCACACTGCTTTCTGGTTCCACAAATACTTGCTGAATAGCCACGTCCTCAGTGATTGTGGAAAAAAATCCACCATCAGCATTCTTCATTCTCTTGATTATATGACTACCTGCCATCTTCTCTGATTTCCTTTTATCTTCTGGGCCCCTATGATCATGGTTACTACTGCACAACACTGATTGTCCAGTTACATCACGTCCATTCACTGATTTAGAAAGATGGTTCTCTGTTCCTCTAATTGGAATAATAGAAGCATCACCACCTAGAGAAGAATGAACATCAAAGTTAGCCAAACAGGTGTCTCATATGAGCTTAACAGATCAAAGCAATGTTATGGCTACTACTAGTTTTCACAAATTTGTACTCAAAAAAAAATTATAATTACTGTAATACAATGATCAGTGTGAAAAATCCGCAGGAAAACCAAATGATACAACCCCCAAAATAATAAAGAAAACACTACCAAATTAGAATGGAAATCATAATTTACATCACTAAAACAAGATCAAAACCAAAATTCCAGGATGAGTTTAAAGAAAAAAAAAAAAAAAAAAAAAAAAAAAAAAAAAAAAGCCAAAAACCTGGGAAGCATGTGAGGATAGTAAGTCAGGAAGTTACTATTAAACTTGAAGATAGTAGATTCTGTTCTTATCTTGCATTAATGAAGAAAATAATTACAGCCTATACCAGCAATGACATGAAATTTACGAAAATGTAACGTGTCTGTACTAACTCACTGTTAAATACTGATGGGACATTTAGAGAGTACTCTGCTTTGGTAACAGACTAATGGTTGAAAGAGCACACAAGGAATCTGAACAGCTGAGAAGTGGCATTCCTATGTTTTGCCAACAGGCCTTTATCTCCATTGCGGTGCCATGGTTTTTTGTTTCTTTTCATTCATTAGTTTTGTTGGTTTTTTTTTCCAAACGCTCCAGGAGTGTCTTTTGTAACAAAAGAAAAGGATGCATTCCATTCCATAAGATGGGTAGAGAGACATAGCAGGACAGGAGTATTTATTTATTTACAGGAACTGTAGTAAATGCCCTTTTTTTTTTTTTTGCCCATAGGAATCTGAGTCCAGAAAAACAATTTAAAACATTTAAAGTAAAGTGATCAAGAAATATGACAGGATGTCTAACATTTTCATTACTGGAAGCCAAACATCCCACCATACAGTGAGCAGTTTATTGGGTTTAATGAGTTCTCACGGATCATATCCAGTGAAATAAAATGCCAAACATATCTGTGGAAGCCCAGTCAAGTACCTCTCAGGGCACGTACTGATAGCGTTGACATGAACTACCTACCACCTTACTCTTACTCCGGAAAGCCTGAAAAAAGTAAAATCTTTTCTGTTTCTTACACTTGGGAATCATGAAATTGGTTCACTCCTAAATACTCACACGGGGTATGACTACAGAAGAAAATAAATACGATATTTGGCTTGAGTTTCCATTTCCCAGTTTCAGTTCCTGGAATAAAGATGCTGCATTGTTGGTAGGAAGTTGCCAGGCGCATTTGATGGAGAAGATACCTGTTA
Organism: Lagopus leucura; assembly: GCF_019238085.1. NCBI lineage: Eukaryota > Metazoa > Chordata > Aves > Galliformes > Phasianidae > Lagopus > Lagopus leucura. Next base: position 59,808 of record NW_024962299.1, read on the forward strand.
GACAGAAAGTTTCCAAGAACCATTTATTTCACTTTTGATGCATGGTAAAAATGACAAAACTTGTATGTCCAGTACTGTTTGCTCATTCCTGATCATGTATTTGAGGAGCCAATCAGTTATGCTTCTGTAGTCAGAGAGCATCCTGACATACTCCATAAACAAGCAAACCACTACAACCTTAATGAGAGCTCAAAGGGTTAAATTCAGAACAGTTAACTACCTCCTCACATTGCACAGACAGGACGTACTCCTACCACTCTACTTATTACCAGCCCTGACACTCTATAAGAACCAGTTTAGAAGCAAAAAACCACAGAAAGTCAGATATTTGCTTCTGCCACTTTAGTTCCTTGAACCAGCTTCCTTATGCTTTCCACAGGAAATATCATTGAGCAGATCCCCCTGGAAGGTATGCAAAGGAGTGTGGAAGAAAAGGAGATGACACAGGATACCAGAATTACTTCATCAAGAGCAGGTCCTGCCTCACCAGCCTTGTTGTTTTTTATGATATCTAATAATGCAACTAATGCCAAGGGAAGAGCCACTGATGTCATCTATCTAGACTTCAGTAGGCATTTGACATAACCCGCCCATAACACTCTTCTCTCCATATTGGGAAGATACGTATTTATTGGTGGACTGTTCAGTTGACAAGGAACTGGTTGTGAGATCACACCCAGAGAGTGGTGTTCAATGGTTCAATGTCTGCATGGAGACTGGTGACAAGTGGTGTCCCTCAGTACTGGGATGAGGGCTCTTTAACATCTTCATCAATGACACAACAGAATTGAGTGTACCCTCAGCAAGTTTGCAAATAACACCAAGCTGTGTGACTGACATCTCCAAGGGAAGGGACGCCATTCAGGGGAACCTAGACAGGCACAAGGAATGGGTCCAAGCGAACCTTACTAAGTTCAAAAAATCAAAGTGGAAGCTGAACATGAGCCAGCAATGTGCCCTTGCAGCCCAGAAAGTCAACTGTATCCCGGGGTGCATCAAAACAATTGTGACCAGCAGGTCAAGGGAGGTGGTCCTGTCCGTCTACCCTGTACTGATGAAACCTCACCTGGAGTTGTGTATCCAGATGGGAAGTCCTTGGCACAGGAGAAACATGGACCTGTTAGTGCATGCAGAGGAGGGCCACAAAAATGATCCAAGGGATGGAAAACCTTCTGCTTGAGGTAGACTGAAGAAGAAAGCTCTGGACCAGGCTCTGAGCAACCTGACCTAGCTTTTCATTGCAGTGGAGTTGGACTAGATGACCTTTAAAAATCCCTTCCAACTGAAACTATTCTGTGATTCTAAGCAAACATAGGAATGTATGTGGAAATAGTGAAATGCTACCTTCGACGCCTAGTCATAATGCCAACACTGAAATCACATGAAATAACATCCTACTTCTTTGTAAAGGGTCTCTATAATAACAAGGAAGAAACAAGCATTCTCATTCCTGAAGCTGTCATTTCTGGCTATTTCAGACGTAAGTTAGAAGTTTTTTTTACATCACAACAACCTCAAGCAGCACTGAATAAGAGCACATGTTCATTCATGTCTCACCTCTGGAAGCTCCTTTTGGCCACAATTTCTGCATGACTGTCATTCAGAATGTCTCCTAATGCAAGAACCAAATGAGAATACACAGTATTAATGAACAGGAGAAAGGTTCAGCAGATTTGCTAGCATTTGAAGGGTTTAACATTGGTATTAGGTTATTCTAACCTATTTTAAACATCCAATCACTACAAAAGGAGATCAAAACTCCCTTTCAGTCTGTAGCAAGTCCCAAGGGGAAGTCTTAGCAGTAAAGATTGAAGTAAGGAAGGCAATAACTTGACCTTCTTAGTGTTCTGAGTGAACCAGGCAAAATCCATACTATGGATATATATTAGTTTTGTATCAACACAGTTTCAGATTAAAAAATAAAAATCGGAGGAGTCCAGATTTAAGATAACTTTCCTTTTGGGCAAGTGTTATAGCTGCTGTAGCACTACGCAGACAATTGGAAATTGTAGCTACTGGATGCCACCTGTCTTATACAGATACTGCAGAGTCATAGAATATATAGAAAAGAAGAAAGAGCTGGCTAGTACCTCTCGTGCCATGCCTTCCTTAACACCGCAAGTATCTTTCGCACTGGACAACAACAAAACTAGACTGCACCAGGTGACAGAAGCACAATAACTTCAGTTATGTTTTGTTCTGCTTTTAGCTATTAAATGTTTGGGTAAGTAGATCTGGGACCTAAACTGCTCTTTTCCACACAAAGCTTATTCACCTTCAAGGCAGCAAATGTTTAAGGCCACTATTTTGTCAAACTCCTGTCTGCTTGCTACGGATAAAGACTGCATTATATTGCCTAATACTTCTGGCTTCAATCCAGAAGACTGACTTCAATGCCTTGAACATTCTTCATTGATTCTATGACATCACCAAGAAGGAAGTTAAGACAAGTAGTCTTGGATTTTACATAATGCTTACCAGTTTTTCTCATTTTGTTTAGTCCAATACATTTTGTTCCAGTTCCGAGAGCAACAACCTCCTTGGTTACTGAAAAAGAAACAAACTGGACAACTATCACCAGAAGCACTGTTCTCATGCAGTTATTTTGTTAAAACGGTACAGAAGACTGAATGGGTACAGTAGGGCAACGTACAGGGAGGCAGGCAGCGAGATGTTCCAACTACAGAACTGAACGCAGTAGATACAACCACCAGTGTCATGATCACAAAGTACAGGTACTAGCATCGGTATGACACACTAGGCAACAAGCAGTGAGCAGCAGCAAAAGACTCCTCATATGTCTAAGAAAGAAGTATGAGTTACAATCTGCATTACAGCAACTTTGAAGTGCCAATTAAAGAAAAGAAGATGATGGGGAACAACAGCAGCAGAAAAAGCACAGTGCACCAATGCTTTTACTGCAGGTATCTAGGACCTGCCCAGTCTTTCATCGCTTACTAAATAGCTGAATGCAGGCTTTCACCTTCTTAGTTGCAGTCTGAATAACAATATTTCACTGCAACTCTCTTTTTCCAGACAGAAATTGTAAAAGCTCTTACCAGAAGAACTTCACAATAGAAAGAAATGAGACAGGAAAGGGTGTGTTTGTTATTTTAAAATAAATAAATAAATGGGTATCCTGAAGGATAAAAAAAAAAAAAAGAATTATCGCAAATTCACCACTGCCCCTCAGCTTGCAAAGCACAACTCAGTTCTCACCCTGCAGGCTCCCCACATCAGCAGAACCCTCTCCATTAGCCGCAGATTCCACTTTGACCACAGCTGCCAGCGAAGTCCATTCTCTGCTTGGATCTGGCTTTCCCTGCTTAGGGAGTTTGGTCCTATAATGCTCATAACATAACTCAGCAATTTCATCTGCTGACCACATGGCACCTGCTGCAAGTGCAGCTTCTGCGCTGGATGCAACCACGGTGACAAGCCCGTCCCCTCAAATCTTGCTACGTTGTTGTACAACACCTTTCTGGGACAGATTCTAAGGTGATTGCACCTCCCCTTTCCAAACTGTCACGCCAAACAGAAGTTTTCTAGTTTCTCTCAAATTGTTCGGAATAATAATAAACCAAAGCCACGCTGGACCCCGAGCAGCCCACGAGCAGCAGCTGCGGCTGTAACCCCCCGACGCTCCTATCTCACAGCGCCGCTCCCGGCACGGCTCCGAGCTTCCGCCCCTCTTCAGCGGCGGGGTCGCCCACGCGCCCACGACAACAGCTCCGAAGCCCCCAACCCCCGTCAACGGCGCGGACAGCGCACAGCACCGCGCCGCCACCTCCCGCCGAAAGCACCCGAGGCCGCGCCGCGCTCCGCAGCCCCGCCCCGCCCGCGCGGTCCGCCGGGAGAAGCAACTCTCGCGCAGGCGCAGAAAGAAATAGGCACACGGCAGACACCGCTGCGTTTATTCGTGGCTGCCCCGGGCTTCACACAGAGGTGCCTTCGGCGGGCTGCTCGGGATGCCCCTCCTTCTTCTTGTCCTCCGGTTTCATCGCTGGAAACAGCAGCACCTCCTGCGAAAACGGACACCGAGGTCTGATCGCCGACGGCAGAGCGCGGCCGTGCACAAGTCTCGCGAGACCGCCGCTGCTCTGCCCCGCCCTGCGCCAGACACGGGCGGAGCGGGGCAGGGCGCCGCGCCTACGGCTACCGCTGAGCGTGCAGGAGGGGTGCGAGGGCCGGCTGCGCTGAGGCGGAGTTCTAAGCCGTACAGCACTACAAACGGCTGTAGGCCCTGCTATTTTGCATCGTTACGGAACCTCATTCCTATTTTCTGATGCAGCCAGCAGCAGGCACTGCCGCTTCTAATACTCACCTTGATATTACTGGAATCGGTAAGGAACATGGTGAAGCGATCGATTCCCATGCCCCAACCAGCTGTAGGGGGAAGTCCATACTCCAGTGCAGTGCAGAAGTTTTCATCGATAAACATGGCTTCATCATCACCCGCAGCTTTTGCCTATATGAGAAAATAAACAGTAAGGGGTGTTTGCACAGAGCTAGGATAGTACCAGTGCTATTAACTCCTACCAGAAAGGAGGAAGATGTTTGTAGCAGCCATGTCACTGATGGAACTAAGTCCCTCTACAGCCACACAAGTCAGTGACAAAGGAATCTCACACCTGTGAAGTTGTGCAGGTGCACTGTATACGCTTCCAAATCGACCTAAAGTTCAGTTCCCTTATGACCCAGAAGTTTCTTTTCCAGAGTCAGCCTCCTGACTAGCGAAAGCTGTATCTGGAGATGCACGACAGGAGACCGCAATGCAATGAATTGCTTTCAAATGTTTCTCAAGCTCTTCATTGCTTCCGAGTCCCCCTTTAATGCTTGCAGAAACAGTTAAGGACCAGAGTCATTGGAATCACTGCTTTGTTTCATGAAACAAAATTAAGTGATTGTTTATTTTCCTTCAAGAGAAATATTAAAACCCACAACACTGGGATGTTAACTGCTGCTTCTTATGTAAACTTAACAGCCTCCAAGTGCTAAAGGTGATAATAATAAATCTTATGTGTAACTATTGAAACAACAAACATTTTGGCTCACATAGTTTCAAGATTCTGCAACAGTTTTAAAGCAAACTACTCTGAGTCTGAAATCCTAAAATATGAATGGACACTCTTCAACTCGATTTCTGCCTTAACATTGTATTTTCAGGGAAATTTTCATTCGATACACACAATCAAAGGGCTACAAAGTCTGGTTGTGTTTATAAAGAGACAAGCGCAGCAAACATGCACACAGCATTCTGAAATTTACTATTAAGTTATTTAACATAAATTATATTTTCCTGGGCTTGACAATTTTTTAATCCTCTCAGATATTGCAAAGCCATCAGAAAGAAAAGGAAGAACAGAACTTCTGCAGACTGCACCATCTGACCTCAATCACATGCACACACATGCATCCACGTGTATGCATATGTAACTACTAACAAAACCAGTATAGACATGTAGTTCTACACATTTGTTGTCTTAATAGTTTCCAATATGCAGCTCTATTATGTGAGCCAATTTAAAAGAATTCAGTTCTGAAAATGAGATATGTCATTCCACTCAAACTCTTACTGGACATGGAAAATTATTTAAGAAGCTAGAAGTATCATGTTGTATGATTACACAAAGGCTTTGTTGTGGAAAAATAACGGAATTTCAAATTTCAGGAAGACAGATTAAACTGTCTATCTGCTTTTTTCAATCAGCACTGTAGGTACAAAAAAAAAAAAAAAAAAAAAAAGGGGAAATAAAATCACAGAATCACAGAATGTCAGGGATTGGAAGGGACATCAAAAGATCATCTCGTCCAATCCCTCTGCTGGAGCAGGAACACCTAGACCAGGTTACACAGGAATGTGTCCAGGTGGGTTTTGAGGAGGAGACCTCACAACCTCTCTGGCAGCCCATTCTAGTGTTCTGTTGCCCTTACTGAAGTTTTTTCTCATATTTATGTGGAACCTCCTATGCTCTAGCTTGCATCCGCTGCCCCATGTTCTATCATTGAATTTCACTGAGAAGAGCCTGGCTCCATCCTCCTGACACTCACCCTTTACATATTCATAAGCATTAATGAGTTGACCCCTCAGTCTCCTTCAAGCTACAGAGATCCAGCTCCCTCAGCCTCTCCTTGAAAGGGAGATGCTCCACTGCCTTAACCATCTTTGTGGCTCAGCGCTAGACTCTCTCAAGCAGTTCCCTGTCCTTGAACTGAGGGGCCCAGAACTAGGCACAACATTCTAGATGCAGTCTCATCAGGGCAGAGTAGAGCGGGAGGAAAACCTCTCTTGCTCTGCTAACCACAGCCCTTCTAATACACCCCAGGATGCCATTGGCCTTCTTGGCCACAAGGGCACAGTGCTGGCTCACGATCACCCTGCAGTCCACCAGGACCCCCAGACCCATTTTCCCTATGCTGCTCTCCAACACATCAGTCCAACCTATACTGGTACATAGGGTTGTTCTTGTCCAGATGCAAGACTCTACACATGCCCATGTTATATTTCACTAATTTCTCCCTGACCAACTCTCCAGCCTAAGTCTCACTGACTGGCATCACAGTCTCCTGGCATTCAGCCACTCCTCCCAGTTTTGTGTCATCAGCAAACTTGCTGACAGTGCACTCTATTCCCTCACCCAAGTCATTGATGAATAGTACTAATCCCAGTACTGATCCAGTACTGACCCTTCAGGGACTAGATACAGGCCTCCAACTAGACTCTGTCCCACTGACCACAACTCTTTGGCTTCCTTCCTTCAGCCAGTTCACAGTCCACCTTAGATCCAATTGTTCAGACCACGGTTCCTCAGTTTAGCAGCACCAAATGCTTTACTAAAGATAAAGATATTCCAAAGCCTAGAAGTACTACTCGATAGCAGAGGTTAGACTGCTTTCTTGTAAAAGAACTTTGCTGTATGGTAAACAAGTTTTAACCACAGGCTTTCACTTAAGTGAGGAACGCTCACTCTGTGTAACCATAACCCTTTTCATCAGTAGGAACTAGTGACAGATTTGAAAATACTTTTATACATACCTAAATCATTGGTTCCCTATTAGGGAAACATCCTACCTTGGCCTGGTCTTCAAAAAGCTGCCGCTGCTGGAAAGGATCGTTCAGTTCTGTGTATGCATTACACACTTCCTTCTTCATCACAAAGAGCTCAAAGCGTTCTGTTAGTCCCCGTTGAACACGATGCCTATGTGAAAATGACAAATCAACCACACCTTAAATAAAATGGATTTACAAGACTGAAAAGGCATGTACATTACTTCGGGTGCATTACCCATATTTGGCAGCAACAGCTGTCTAGACTAGTCAGCATGAACATACCTCTCCTCTGGATGCTGGGTTTCACAGCTCAGGAACCAAGATCTATATATAGGCTTGTGTCAGAATAATATTTAACTAACATGTAACATCAGTACCTCCAGTTTTTGTTTTTGTTGTTTGTTTTTAAATAAAGTAGGAGTGAAGGACTTAAAAGAATTACATTATGACTGCATATCATACCCTTACCATTTGGCTAGAGGACTCATGATCTGTGGATGATCACAGATGAAAGTTGGGTTGATACAAGTGACTTCGAGAAATTCACCAACTAACTAGGAAAATAAAAGCAAAATACATGTAAAGTACAGCATCACTTCCCAGCACTACCTTCCCCAAACATCCTATTTCCTTTTCTTCAGTATAGAAGCGAAAAACTTCAGTAATTCCTGTAAAACCATGAAATGGTTTGAATCCATTTAGCAAACCATAAAAACAAAAAGCTTTAATAATCACAGTAATGTCTTCTTTAAACAGAAAACGTGCCCTAATTGGATAAGAAAAACGAAATTGCAAAACCTGCTAAAAAAAAAAAAAAAAAAAAAAAAAATAGTACCATATTTTAATTTGGATATGATAGCACAGGACAATGAGAAAAGCAGCAGAAAAAGCAGCAACTAATGCCACTGATCAAAGAAAAAAAAAAAAAAAAAAAAAGATATTGAAATCTACCATTCAGTAAGGTACATACAAATATATAGTTCTCTTGAACAAAACCAACGAAATTGTCATAAAGCAGATCTGGCTTGGGCCTAAAAGATCCATTTTGCACACTAACATTTTCTAGAGCTCATACTAAGCATGCATCAGTCAACAGCATTTTATTGAACACGACAGGATTTCAACACAGGGAGGTTTCTCACTGTCATGGAGAAATAGCTTGAGTGCATGTCAGTGTTTTCTCACATGCAGCTAAACTTGCTCTGAAGAGACTTCTATTAAGTCAGAATCATTTCAATTGGAAAGGACTTACAGAAATCATTTGTCCAACTTTCCTGCAAGTTAGATCAAGTTGCTCAGAGCCTGGTCCAGGTACTTCTACAGACAGATCCTCAAAGCTGACAGCAATACAAAAACAACAACAACAAAAACCAACCAACCGACAGACAAACAAACCACCTTTACTTACTTTGTCAAGAAGCCTGGCTGTTGTCCTAGGAGGTGGACACTCCACATTTCTCACTGCACAAAGGTCATCAAAGAACCTTCGAGTTTCTGCAATTGTAGACAAAAACTGTAAGAGCCACCCCAGTAACCACATCTTTTCCTTCTGCAAGCTTCAACATGTCTTAGAGTGATTCTCAGGATCTTAATAGTGGAAACATTAATAGCAGAAATCATAACAGAAAACATTAGCTTAAATGTCAGTTTCAAACACCATGAAAGTGGTATCTGCTTCTCATCAGTTTACATTAAAGAAGTTATTTTGCATTTTAGAAACCTGAACAAGTTACACAATCCAACATTATTACTGCCAGATATTAGAAAAATTACTGAAAAGTGCACTAATGTATTTCCTTAATTCTGAATTCCAAGAATTAAGTAATAGATACACACATTTTCTAGAAATACAAAAATAATCTTATTCCTAACCTGTCATCACAGACATGGAGACTCAACCACACAAAAGACAGAATAAATAAGAAGTAAAAAGCTGTGCCTCTTCAACAGATCAAAACCTCTTCAGATCATGCCTCCTGAGTATATGGTGTTACATATACTCCACAAAGAAAGAGGCAAGACAGTCAGATCTTGCCTTCACGGCAAGAAGGCTTCACTTCTTTCTGTACTTTTTTGTAAAAGACAAGGCTGGAGAAAGGCAATTCCACATACTGATGCCACCATGAGAAAGTAGGTGGTGGAGTGCAGGCTAAGGGCTTCAGATCTTTACTCCCTTTTTCCTAAGAAAGAATTAAGACATCCATAATCGACATCTAACCTTCAGTTTCAAAAGACTCAGTTGATGGAAATTTCACTCCTAAAGTCTTTTCCAGTTCATCCACCATACTAATGCGCCGGAAGGGAGGCGTAAAATCTACCTCATAGGCCTGTCCATCTTGACCATCTGGATGGTAAGTGATCTTGTAACTTCCAGTAATGTGCTTCACCATCCCTATAAGAGGAAGCTGAAGTTAAGAAGAGAGCATGGAACATAATATGCAATTGTCTTTGGAGATTCTTACTCTTTTTTAATTAGTAATGCATATGTAACCTGAAAGCAACTTCTCTGTGATTTCCATCAAATCATGGTAGTCTGCATAAGCCATGTAGAATTCACAGGTTGTGAACTCCGGGTTGTGAGTCAAATCAATTCCTTCATTCCGGAACTGACGTCCAATTTCATACACTCTGTCCAGGCCTCCAACCACCAACATCTGAACAGAAGGAAATGCAAATAAATACTAACACTGTCAAAAGAACAGTGCTCATAACCACTGCATCATCTGACAAATCTGATTCAAGTTTCATTCTGTTAATGCCATTCCAAAGAGTCCACTGTTGCGCAGGAATAATCTTCTCTTCAGTTACACTTTTTTTTTTTTTTTTTTTTTTTCCCCCCCAAAATCACAGAATCACAGAATCACCTGGGTTGGAAGGGACCCCAAGGATCATGTAGTAATGAGAAGTGCCCTTGCTGCTAAGAAGGCTAACATACTATTGTCTGCATTAGGCAGAGTATTGCTAGCAGGTCAAAGGAGGTCATTCTTCTCCTCCAATAAGTGCTGGCGGGGTAACATCATAGGGGGGTACTATGATCAGTTCTGGACTCCTCAGGAAAAGAGAGACATGGTCACATTGGTGACAGATCAGTGCCACAAAGATGAATGACTGAATAGAACGCTTCTCCAATGAGAAAAAGATGAGAGATCTGGGACTGTATAGACTAGAGAAGAGAATGCTCCAGGGGAAATCTTATCAATGTACATAAATATCTGAAGCAATAGCTTGAAGACTGAGCCAAGCTCATTTCAATGATAGTGACAGGAAGAGGCAGTGGGCACAAACAAAAACACAGCAGACTTAATTTGAACATCAGAAAATATTCTGTACTGCACAGTTGACTAAAGAGTGACAAAGGTTACTGTCAGAGGTTGTGGAGTCTCCCTCTGTGGAAATATTCCGAAGCAATTTGGATACAGTTCTGGGTAACCTGCGGTAAGGGTCCCTCCTTGAATACAGCGTTTGGACCAGATGACCTCCACAGGTCCTTTCCAGTCTCAACCATTCAGTGATTGTGTGAGATCACAACAATTTGAAGAATATAGGCTTAACCACAAAAGGCTTGTATTTTACCTTATGGTAAAGCTCTGGAGCGATTCTCATATACAACTTCATATCCAGCTCATTGTGGTATGTGATAAAAGGTTTTGCCATAGCTCCCCCTGGAATTATATTCATCATAGGAGTTTCAATCTGTAAAATAACAACAAAATAAAGAAAATTAACGTTGGCATAAATGTTTCCAGGCTTCTCCCGCAATAAATGCCCTGCTTTCACCCTTAGGGCATTTTTATTTCTATAGTAGAACTCTATAATACAAGCAAACCAACCAACCACAATTAATTTTAACGAAAATTTTCTGCATTTCATTTATTCTTTGACATATTAGTATATGAAAACAATTCTGAAGGCCACTTCTCCCACGCAGCAAATAAAGACAAGTCACTTAAGCTATTTTGAATTATAGAACATCATAATCATACACCATATAGAAGGGACCCAGGAGAACTACGGAGTCCAATTGCTAACGCCACACATGGCAATCTAAGAGTTAAACCATGTATCTAAGAGCGTAGTTCAAATGTTTCTTGAACACAGGCAAACTTGGGGACATGACTGCTTTCCTGGGGTGCCTGTTCCAGTGCCTGACCTACGGCGTAGCAAATAATTTTTTCCTAACAGTCAATCTGAACCTCCCTCAACACAGCTTTAAGCTCACCCTGCAAGGCTTCCTCTACTCTCAAGGGAAATGAAGGAGTACTTAACTCTTCTGTCCAGATCGTTGATAAAAGTATTGAAGATGACTGGCCCTAAAGCTGAGCCCTTGGAAATACCACTAGTGACGGGCTGCCAACCTGGTGCTAACCCATTTACTACACCTCTTTGAGCCCAACCCTTCAGAAAACTATTCACTCATCACCTTGTGAGTGACTCTGTCTAGAAGGATACATTTTGTCTGGAAGGATACAGAGAGAGACAGTACCAGAATTTTTATCGCGTCCATTGCTTTCACTTTGTCTATCAGGCAATGTCATGAAAGGACATTAAATGAGTAAAGTACAGCCTTCCATTCATAAACCTATGCTCATTTTGACTGATGACTGCACTGTGTTTCAAATACTTTTCAGTAACTTGCAGAATAACCTTCACCATAAGTTTATCAGGCACCAAAGGCAAGACTCTGAAAGGTCTGTAATTAGTAGGGCCTGTTTTCTTGCCCCTCTTGGAATTCAGAATAACATTTACTAACTTCCAATCAATTGGGACCTTTTCAGATTCCCAGAATCTTTGATAAAAAACTGAGAGATCTCACAACAACATTGGCCAACTCTTCAGTACCCTGGGTGAAACCCACTGAGCCTTGGAGACTACAACTGCAAAAGCAAAGTCCACCCCAAACCAATATCAACTGGGAGCTTAGCACTTCACCAGACATGGTCCTCCAACCCTGCGTTCCAGGGGTTCCAGGGACAATCCCTGGTGTTTAGAGACAGGGATAAACAAACAAGACACTTAATATCTCTGCTTTATCAACCCAATTTGTGAGGTAACCAGCCTCAGCAAGTAACAGACCAGTATTTCCTTTAACACTTCTCTTGCTGTTAACACTTGAAAAAGCTGTCTTTGTTATTCAGCACAGTACTGGCCAGCATCAGACGACCTGTGGTCACAGAAATTTTCTCCCAGCAATAGTGAACTGCAGTCTTCCTGTGCAGTCTGACCATGCTTCCAAAGTCCATACTTTTTTCTCCTGCCTAAGTTCCAAAGGAGCTCTCTTTTCTGCCTAGGCAGCATCCCAGACAGTACCAGAACCACAAATACAGTTCAACTTCAGAGGACTGAACTGACTGCAAAGTAACAAGCCCTGACAATAAATTGAAGAATAATACAATACTCATGAGAGCGTGGCAGTATTTTTCTAAAAATCGAGCGTCTATTTGTCTATAACTTTAAAAAGAAAGAAAAACAACAACAACAAAAAACCTCTCCAGATTCCATTACTGTAAATTAATAAAATACACTGTGCTGAGACAATTACTCTCACTTCAGAATAACTTGGTATGTGAACTTGAAAACAAAGTATCCCTGAAACTGAGAAGCTCCAGATATGTTTGGTACGCAGACAGAAATAACAAGGAAGTCTTACCTCAAGGAAACCCAATTCATCCAGAAAGCTTCTAATATACGTCACAATCTTCGCACGGGTTATAAATTTCTGCCTCACATAATCGTTAAGAATTAAATCCAAATATCTCTGTCGATATCTAGTTTCCTGAAAGAAATATCTTTAGAACAGGGTAGAGAAAACGGACTGCCAAAAAAACAAAATGAAGGGTACCAATACAAGATGAATGGTTCTTTGCTCTCTTAATATCATTTGCAAACATAAAAGATCATTCAATCAAAACTATCTGTCAAGTCACCTCCAAAAGTGGCAAGTATGACAGGTACCTTATCTTTGAGGCCGAAATGAAGATGAGGCAACATGTGCAGGCATGGGGATAAAAGAGTTACTTCATAAGGAATAATACTCAGTTCTCCTTTCTTTGTTTTCCCAGGATTCCCCACCACACCAATAATGTCCCCACGACGCAGTTTGTTGTTAATACGGAAATATTCTTCCTCAGACTTGTAAAGCCTGTAATTACAAAACTCGGTATAAGCAGTTTTGCTTAAAATTTAACATTCCAGTTGTCTTACACATCTCTTCCCAAGCTAAATTCTTAAAGAAGGTAAGAGGGAAGCCAATGACTGACAACATCCAAAACAAAACATTACTGCCCAAGCCAATCCCAGAACGCAGTTCAGTTTAGAATGCTAATACAAATACTTTTACTTACCTGGAATTCGCCATGACCTGCAACTTGACTCCTTCACCACGAAGATCATAGAAAATCAGTTTTCCTCCAGAGGCACGCTTTGCATGGATACGACCTAAGCAGCAAAACAATGCAGGTCATTGGGAAACATGTCCCTAAAAGGACGCAGCTGTTGGAGCAGGACCAGAGAAGGGCCACAAAGATGATCAGCGGGCTGGAGCACCTCCTCTGCAAGGACAAGCTAAGAGAGCTGGGACTCTTCGGCCTAGAGAACAAAAGGCTCCAAGGAATGGCCTTCCAGTAACTGAAGGGGGCCTACAGGAAAGTTGGGAAGGAGCTTTATATAAGGGCAGGTAGTGATCAGACAAGGAGAAAAGGTTTTAAACTGGAGAAGAGTAGACTAGATAGTAAGAAGAAATTCTTGACTGTGAGGGTGGTGAGACACTGGAACAGGTTGCCCAGTGAGGCTGTGTATGCTCCATCCTGGAAGAATTCAAGGCCAGGCAGGATGGGGCTGTGAGCTACCTGGTCTAGAGGGAGGCGTCCCTGCTTATAGCAGGAAGTTGGAACCAGGTAATCTTCAAGGTCCCTTCCAACCCAAACCATCCTACAGTTCATTGTATGATTCTATGACACAGGAGCAAAAGCCACAACATTACCACTTGTAGAAAAGATCATCAGCCCTGCACTGATCATTAAGCATGAAAGAGAGACAGTTAAAGCCTCAAAACTACTAAGACTGCATAAAAGTTCACACGAGCTTTGGGGATCCTGAAGCCCAAATCACTATCTGATCTTCTGCTTATAAGGAACGTTGCAGTCTGCTCAGTCTGAAAGGGCCTATGTTGAATAGTTCAAAACTGCCCAAGAGGAGCAGCAAGATCAGCAAAATTTGAAAAGAGACCATCCCACTTCTAAAATCAGCTAGAACTTGATTCTATAAAGCAACAGACCATCTTCCTATATCTTAGATAATATCTTACCTGCCACTCTCACTGTGATATCTGTCAGATGATCTCCCGGCTGCAAGTGACTGTACCTCCCTATGAAATCTGAGAGGGATAAGTCTACATGGAACTTGTGGGGGTAGGGATCTTCATTGGTGCCCTTCAGCTGCTGGACTGCATGACTACGGATCTTATAATATTGCTGTCGCAGGAAACAAACAAAACCAAGTGACTTTGTTAGAATTTCAAAATATTTCACAGATTATACATTAAAACACAACTGCTCTGATTTAGGAATATGTAGGTCACTCTCTATTTCAACTACTTATTTCACTGTGAATAAAAATCAAATGTAAATCAGTAACATTTATTTTCAGAACAGTATTAAGCATGTGGCCACACTCACATTTGGATCCAAGCTTTCCTCATCAGCACCAATGTTGTTCTCTGAATCAGCAGCCAAAAAAGGTTTATTTGGATGCTTTTCACTTTGTTCTTTTTGTTTTGCCTCCTTTTCAGCAATTTTTCTCTCAGCCTTCAGGCGTCTCTTCAGTTCACTGTAAAATAAGGAGAAATTGGATGTAGTGCATACCCTGATACTTCTGTAGGAGAGCATGTGGCAAGACTGACAAAAACTGACTGTACAAGCAACCCTATCATCATCCCTCCTCTGCACAAAAAACAAAGCAACGCTTAAGCATGTTTAAGAGTTATCTTTTCTGACCTCTTGGTCTATCCTCTAAAAGATACAAATATTCAGAAAAGGCTAAAACCTAGTTGGATACTATACGAACAAATCTGGAAAAAGTGCCTCTGCGTGCTGACAGATGTCCGCAGGGCCCTCCCTTCCCACGAGCGGTTATGAAGCACGGCTGCCCCACGCAGCACTCACTGAAGGAACGCGCCCTTGCCCCGCAGGAAGCCAGGCGCCACCGAGACGCACGAAGCCGCCTTTACGGCCCGTCCCGCCCCACGTCCCGTAGGCATCCACAGCCCCAGCTCCACCATTCAGGAATTCACGGAGAAAGAGGCAGGGGCGGCCGGACCACCGAGCACCGACCTGCTTCGGCTATGAGGTACCCGGCACCAACGGAGCGCGGGCGCGGCCCTCCAGGCCCAGCCGAAGAGCCGCACAGCAGGGGGGCTCAGCATGGCACGCTCCGACGGATGGTCGAGCAGATTCGCACCCCTGTCAGCCAGGCGCACGGTACCGCACGGTACGGTACGGTACGGTACGCTTCACCTGCCCTGCCTCGCCCTTTCACTCCTTCCCCAGCCCCGCCGGCCCGCCCACCCTCACTTTTTACTGAGGCGCGACTCGGAGTCCGCCAGATCGAGCTCCCGCTCTGCCGCGGCCGCCATCTTCCCGGCTCCTTGCCGTGCTTCCGGTATCGGTGCGCTTGCGTGGTGAGCGCGGAAATGGCGGTACCCCCGCGGAAAGTGTTCGTGTGGGAGGACGGCACCCCCATGCGCTTCTACATACGGCCCGGGATGGCCAAACTGCGCCTAGCGCCGCTGCTGCTGGCGGGGGGCGCGGGGCTGTGCCGCGTACAGGAGCCGGGCGCCGTGCACCTGGTGCAGCCTGGGGAGCCAGCGCCTGATGGGGCCGTCTCCACTGAGTACGTGATGGCGTGCGTGGAGAGCCAGCGGAGGCTGCCGCTGGACCGCTACTGGCACAGCGGCCCCACGCCGCCAGCCGCCTCTCCGCGCGGCCGCCTCCCCTTCACTGAGGCGGAGGATGTAGCGCTGCTGCGGGCCGTGCGCGAGCGGAGCGGGGCGCGGGTGAGCGGCACGGCGCTCTGGAAGGAACTGGAGTGCGCTGGGCTGACGCGGCACAGCTGGCAGGCCATGCGCGACCGCTACCTGCGGCACCTGCGGCCGCTGCACCGGGGTGAGCTGCGGGCGGGGGCCGGGCCGGGGGGTCGGGCGAGGCGCCGCGTGCCGCTGCGGTTCGACGCTGTACGCGCCTCTTCCCGCAGAGCCCCGGCAGACGGAGGAGGCCGCGGCACCGATGGGCATTTTCGAGGCAGCGAATCGGGAGTTTGAGAGCTCCGAGGTAAGCCGGCGTGGAGCGGCTCTGCCGCGGTGCCGAGAGGGATTGTCGCAGAGGTCCTTCCTGGGTGCCGCGAAATGACGGTGAACCGATGCGCAGGACACTTGTGAATTATTTTGTCCTATGATGGCCCTTCCGCTGTGGTGAAGCAGAAGCTTCGTGTAAGCTGTGAAATGCAGTGTATGTGGTGATCAGTGCCTCAGCGCAGCGTGTGGAAGAGGATGCGTGCGCTTAGTTTAATTCCCTACTCAGAGTTACTTGAGGAAAATAACCTGATGTGTTGTTGCATGTTAAAAGCTCTATTGGCAGCTTTCACTTGGGGCGTAAAATGTTTATGTATTTTTTTTATACTCAAGTTGTTCAAATACTGCTGTATATTTGATGTTTTTATGTGCTCTTGCAGAGTCTTGTTAAGGTGTTGCTTCACTTCAGTCACTGAATTTTGCTGTGTCTCATAATTACCTCATACCTCGTTGAAAGTCATGGTAGAAGATAGTGTTTGCAGTAAAGCAGGAATAAAAGAAGCTTGCCAAAAGCAACCTTGTCTAACTGATGTCTCTTCTTACTTGTAGTCAGGAAGTGACACCACAGACACTCCAGATGAACTTCCTATGCAAAATGGAGGAGGAATGTTTCCAGGTGACACAGCATCTGGCCAGAAAACTGGACTGGGGAACTGTGCTGTCCCTGCTGCTCAAGAAGAAAATAAACGGACAAACGTTTGTCCTGGTTCCAGCAAGGCTGAAGAAGCAGCACAAATTATTCAGCACTTCATGGAGGAGTTCCACATGGACCTGCTCTCTGTTACACAGGCCTTTCTGAAAAACAGTGGTGAAGTGGAGGCTACTTCATACTATTTGCATGCAGGGCAGCGCCTGGATGGATACCCTGTGTGGAGCAGAGAGGACGACTTAGAATTGCAGAAGGATGATGAAGATGTCAGAAGTAAATTGATAGCAAAATTTGGAGCTGAAAATGTAGCAAGGCGAGTAGCATTTAGGAAAAGTTAAAATAACAAAGCAGAGTAAAATGACTGATCTAGGATCTGTGGCAATAATTTGCTTGTTTTTTTTTTTTTAAGTCACTTCAGAATAGTACTTTAGAATTTTCCATCACGCTTGCATTTCTAAAAGTTTCAGAAATGCTTTAAAATAAAGCTTGTAAAAGGTTGTTGTACTGTGTTCAGAATATTCTGAAGTGAAAATGGTAGAGAGGTCCTATCCACTATCAAGTTTTCTCACTGCAAATTTGATTTAAAACTGTATATCTACTATATTTTTTGTGACAGTCTGACCTGTACTTTGTTGTGTGCAAAGGATTTTGAATGGGGTTGGCTAAATGTTATTCAGTTCTCTAACGAAAGCTTTATTAGTACGCCGTCTGTTACATGTGTCATTTAAGAGTGCTGCAGGCAGCCATGTAAACCTGCTCTGCTGGCTGTTTTCATTATCTTTTTGTTGTTAATAGACCTTGATTAGTAGCTGACGTGTGGCAAAGATACCACTGAAAGTTTAGTGGTCCAAAACGAGGGTCAAAAGCATTCATGCAAGAAGACTTATTTGAGGCACTTGGTCTAATGAATCTATGCTGAGATTGGGAATCGCCAAAAATGTTCTCTGGGATGTAGTAATCAGTATCATATTACAGTGTTTTTTTTTTTTAAGCCAGCAGGCAGTCAATTACCACTTCAGTGTGTGTTCTCTAGTGCTAATACTTCAGGATTTGCTTAATCACATTAAATGTGTCATCTGGCATGTTATGATTTCAAAAACAATGATTAGCTCTTCCCTGGCTACAGGTTGCAGAGTCCCAGACTCCTCGATCTAGGTGAAGTAACCTAACATCCATCTCAGACTTGAAGTAAAAAATGTGTTCAAAGTATCAGCTGTGTTGTGTTGGAAGGAGTGAGAAAATAATTTCTAATATATGGTGACAATCTGAAAAATTCTGAAATTGTGCTCTGGACTCTGTTGAAATGTTATTTGAATAATCACTCAAAGCAACAGCTTGTCACTAGTTGTTTATAACTCCTGTAAGTCTGGAATTCAGTCATCCTTTTGGTGAAGTAAAATAAAAGCAGAGGTTGATATTTTTCTACTATTACTGTTATGTATTTGTAGCAGTTATATTCACTGTTTGTGCTTATTGCACTGTAGTACACTTTGTAAGATTAAGTTGAATTTGGAAATTGCCAAGTCTAAGCTGAATTCCACATTATCTTGAAAGTCAGTGGTAACTTGGTGCACTGTGACTTCTGCTTCCGAAAATGGATGTCTTGAAACACCAACTGACTGCCTTGTAGTATTGACAAATGTTAACAAAATAAATGCCAGAACTTTAACACTGTGGTGTTTTATTGGACAAGTCATTTCTACTGAACAGTGAGAGTGATATGGCACATTCCTGTTGCTCTGACTAGTTCATTGGGGTTTATATGGAAGACCAGATGGGATTTTAAGAAGAGACTGGAAGATACCATAGCAAATGATAAGTACTGTTTGCTAGATCTTCCACAGCTGGATTCAAAATTCAAGGACTGCTTCTGTCCAGGTTCAATAGCATGGGACTCTTAACCAGAAGCACCTGTTCCAGCTTGTATGGTATATTTCAGCAGTGCCATTACCTCACAGTTCAATGAAATAATCTTGTGGAATCAAAGCTGTTCTAGAACTCAAGATGTATAACACCTTACGTGGCTGCAGCACAAAAAAAGATGGGGCATAAGGCTTGCTGTATCTTATTACTAGTTTTATCTATCTTGGTTGACGTTTCCTGTGAGAATAAGCTTGTCTTTTTCAGGGCAATTAATCATGCCTGCATTGCCAACTTCCAAGACTGCATAAGGTGCTTTTATCTTTGTAAAACTATGTCAAGACATCGTCTAACGCTGCTAACATTTTAATAGATGCTTAGTGAATTCTTCAGGTATAGGAACTGAATAAGACGACAAAATGAGAAAAAAGCAGAGCTAATGGAAGAAGGATACCTTCTATCTGTTTTGAACTCCTGAAAGGCACTGCTTGTCCACAGCTGCACTCTTGCTTGTGTGAGCATGTGGCAGTAGCTCTGGTCTCTTTGTTTCACTTTTCCATTAATGGAACTTCGAGCTGTCTCTGTTGTAGGTCAGGTTCACAGCATTTTGTCTCTGCCTTCTTCCATGACAGAAACCCTTTCTCCGCTTGGTTTTACTAAGGATACAGCTATGATTCCTCAGCTGTGAGACAGCTTATTTTTCTAAGGTGGTATTGAGGCCCTGAGCTGTTTGTATCAGGAACTCTGCATAGCCCAAAGAAATACACGCCTATCTTCCTTGTTTAACTGGAATAGCTACATTTATAAAGCTGGGAGTGAGTAATGTAGCAAAGCAAGTGCCAGAACCTTGAGGTTAAGAATTCTAGGCAGACCATTATCTGGAGTTTGGATATTTCCCACTTACTTCCTTTCATCATTATCAATGAATTCCAGTCTTTCATAACTACAGTGAATGAATTCTGGCCATTGTTAACTAAAATTACCAATGAAAAACAGATTGTATATGCTAGGTTGAAGAGCAACATGAAGGAGTTTATTTTTAAGTGCCCCTCTGATTATTGAATTTTTCTATCTTAACACTTCATTGCTATAAAAAGAGTTTACTCATCTAAAAACT
Source organism: Lagopus leucura (assembly GCF_019238085.1). Taxonomy (NCBI): domain Eukaryota; kingdom Metazoa; phylum Chordata; class Aves; order Galliformes; family Phasianidae; genus Lagopus; species Lagopus leucura. Next base: position 79,828 of record NW_024962299.1, read on the forward strand.
TGCACAATATGAACTTCACATTTGTTTTTAAACAAACTGCACAGATCTTTAGTTATGCATCCGCCAACAGATATAGCCACAGTTTTCTCTGTCATGCTCACTGTCTTGAAATGTATTTTTTCCTCCCCCAAAGTTGTTTTTAGTCACCTTTGCTACCACTAATCCAACTGACCACCCGTATAGTTTTGGTGCTTCCAAAAAAAAAAAAAAGTCATTATTGTCAGTAGTTGCAGTGGGAAGCGTAGCAGAAGCATAACAATGAGGCACTGAAATCCATGGTTTTTTTTTGTTTTTCCTGAGTTTGCTGAGGAAATGGAAAATAATTTTCTTAACAACAATTTAAGAAAATACATTAAATGTCATTTTATGTCATTTGGTTACCGGAGACTGGAAACATTGAAGTTTTTTTTTTTCATCCAACTAAATATTTAATACAAAGAGTCGAGTCCATTGAAAACAAATATGCATAATAAAACTTGTGCTACTCCAGCTAACATTGATCAATGTATAAATGTAATAGTAATGTAGTAATGTACTGAAAAGAGTCTGTGTCTGTGAAGAAACAGGTTTCTTTGCACTTCAACTGAAAAGCTCCTCACTATGACTGCAGTAAAAACTGGCTTCTGAGACTATGCTTTTAGCTGAATGTGTGATATAACCCGTAAGCTAAAGAGATCTTTAGAAGTGCAGCAACTGTGCACTTCTCTAGTGCTGTATGAATCATACTTCTCTATGCCAGCCTGCCTGCACCAACTTTGTGTAAGTGTCATGTAAAGGAAGGTTTTCACATTCACTAAGAGAATCCCTGGCAGTATCACTCCAATTTTGATAACATACACTATTTCATCCTTTTGAAGAATTAGAACTTTAGTTCTAGGACCACAGATGTCTTCAGTACTGTGGTAATAGTTAATCTGTAAAAGTCACTTTTTTACGGTGTGGATGACAGAGCACTGGCACAGGCTTCTCTCCCTGAAGACCCTAAAAGCTGCCTGGACCTGGTCCTGGGCAACCTGCTCTAGGTGTCTCTGCTTGAGCAGGGTATTCGGAGCAGACGGCCTCCAGAGATTCCTTCCAACAGTAGCCATTCTGTGACTGAAGCCTAAATGTTGGGCAGAACATCAGATGTCTCCTCCATGAATCTAGCTTTAAAAGCTTCTTAAAAAGAATACTAGATTGAGATCTAGATCTTCACAGTAGAGTCAATATTATTCCAACTTGATGAAATGGAAATTCAGACTTTGGGAAGATACAAAAATATCACATTAAGTTCTTCTAGCCATTAGGAATAAGATCTTAAATTTGATCAACAAAATTTATACTTAGAGAAACCCTGTTTTAGTCATCTCCCGAAATAAACCATGTCCCAGCTGCTTTAAGTTGTTTTCAGTCATGGTGACTGGGGCTGATTGCTTCATCTAGAAGGGAAGAATGATTGGAAGTAAGATTTGGATAGCTACTGCGCTGAAGCAACAATCACCAGCTATAGGACAAACCCAGCATGCATGGCATACTGACCTTGTAATGCATCTGAATATTTCAGTGTGCTAGGCCCTGTCTAGTGGTAAGAGACATGTGGATTCAATGTCAAAGAGCTTCAAAAACAGTGACATTTATCTTGTCCTGCACCTGGAAGTCAGGAAAGCCTTGCTAGCCAGTTAATAAGCTAATAAGTTAATAAGTTAATAAGTGGGGTCTGCCCCACACTGCTCACTTACGAGGTATGAATATACACAGAAGTACATGAACAAGCAGAATTTCATGGACAAGAAGAATACCGCAACACTAGCTTGTTAAATCTAAATCATTAGAAATATTTATACTGAGTTACATCAGAAATTGGAAAACACGATCCTCTCTCCAGCTCATATCATCTTTCCTCACTGCTGACAAATTGTACTTCTACCAGATCCCTTTCTGGGCCACTAACTTCCATTTGTCACCTCCTGCTCCACAGTTGTACCTGCAATTTCCTTCCTAACTGCTGCAGGATGGTCTCTCACCTCAAAGGCGTGCAGGATCTGAGACACTGATGCTCGCCTCACTGAAGGTGCCTGCAGAGATGCTTCTGGGATGGGAAGCCATCCACTTCTTTGAGCTTCTACGCTTGGCAGTCCCAGAGCAGACCGTTAACTTCAGATGACTCAGTTTATTCCAAAGTCTAGTCTATATTGCAGCTACTTTGTTTTGATAGTCAACATAACTGCTCAGCATCTGTGGCAGTACTTTCTCTGCTTTCCTTACCAGAATCAGCACATAATAAAACCTTAATTGATTATCTGTGACAACATCAATAATAACAAAATTCAACTGTAAATTTGACAGAAGAGTCTTTTTCCTGTTATTCGAGATAAGTATCAGTAAGGGTGACTCCCGTCACCCATCAAACACAATACATAGAACCTGGACACTGCTTCTCGCATACACACTTTCAAACATGAATGCAGTCACTAGAGAAGTGCAAAAACAGCTGTGTTCCTAGCAGTGCTGCAAATTAGTACAGGCCTTGGGAAAGTGTTGTAAAAAGAGCAGAGAAGCATTAAATTTGTCCCCACTTATCTTGCATGTGTTAACAGCGTGCCATTTTGAAGATCATGGGAGGAGTTTACAGTTCTCTGTACTCCCAAGATAGAGATGCTTGTAACCTGTCTGTGATTGTTTATTCCTGGTTAACAGTATACATTACAGTAGTAAATTTGCCTAATTAATAAATTTAAATGAGCTGTTGCTTGCCAGTTGGTTTAAGGAAGTGGAGTCAAATTGAGACAGTATATCAGTGAATTTTTAGACATGGATTTCCCTGCTTCAGACTTTAAAAAAAAAAATTAACTAAGCTGAGAATCAATGTTAAAGGGACACTGCAACTTGCGTTTGAAATGGGATCCTCAGAAGGGGCTCTGTGGACATTTCGTTCCACGTGTCTGATAGCAAGATTTCCTCATTTTCTTACAAAGTGCTGTTACAAACAGATAAAAATTCTGTTGTTCAGGTTTAATCTGGATATTCCCATTGAAGATGGAAGAATGACATTTCTGATTGATATAGGAGATAGTGGACAATAGCAAACTCTATGAAATTTTACGGTGATCTTTTTAGGGTACACTTGGATCTGAGAGACAAGATGGCTCAGTAGCAGAGGCAAGCAAACCATGTGCTCAGAGCAGAACAGAGGGTTATGAGTTTTGGTCAACATACACACACTCATACACATACCGGCATCCATTTTTAGATAATCCCTACAACTGGGAAGCAGAGACTCCCTCAACAGGCATACTGTTACTCACCAATCCTTGAAAGATGACAAACCACTGAAAAGGAGAGAGAAGGACCATGCCAGCAGGGCATCCCCTCCAAAGGGCACTTTTCCTCTCTCCCACCACAGCTGCTTTCCTTTGATTCTGCTTCGATTCTCCTCAGCGTCTGCAGGGTTTGTTCCACTGCACCCTGTACCCATGAAGCCAGTGTGTGACAGAGCCCAAGAGGAACACCTTGCAAAACAAGTCTTTGCAAAAACAAGACCAGCTACCAAGGTCAGCTCTCTCAACAAAACAAGGCATTTGCAGCCACAGACACGAATATCGGTTCCCTTAAAACTGTCAGGATACTTGTTCCATCCTAGGATCATTCTTTATTCGGGGGCCTTCAGGTCCCTTGCACGTGCTCTATGACAGGAAATGCTTTCACCAAATAAATAATACAATATAATAATTTATTGTTCTCAACTTTTTTTAATACACTGCCACAAACCTATCTTTCAGTTTCACTATGCAGATCAATAGAAACTGTGTTCCTACCCTTTTATAGTCTTAGCACTAGCATGAATTCTTCTCATTCTCACATGAACTGTGAGAACTCCCAGGTCAAGAACTCCTTCTGGTTTGGAAAGCTAGAAGATATAATTACTTCAGCTGAAAAAATCAGTGGGTTCACCCCATCTCAGAAATAGATCCCTATGTGCAGACCTAGGAGTTTTCATTTACAACTATAGCTGGTTTATTCCATTTTTCCCACTATATGGCAAATGAATGAAGACATTCTGCCAACATTGCCATGAATGTTAAAGGCTCAGGCACAGGAATAGAGCTGGGGGGGGGGGGGGGGGGGAGGGAGAGCTGTCCAGAAAACACCATATGCTTATCGTTGTCTCTCTTCCAGCTTTATATGTTCCCAAGTGGCAGCATGACAAAGAATGTTCTCTTCCTTTGGCTTCCATTTATATGTCCTCTTCCATTACAGTGCAGTTGTTCCACATAGTTTCTCCAGTACTTAGCTGTGGCTTGTGGAGGGGTTTGAGCTCTGACACCCAATTCCATTCCTCTGGCAGCCTGTTTGCTTCCATCTACACATAATTCCTCTTTCCCATACACCCCAAACTTAATTTGGATAACAGATTTGCATTACTCCAGCCTGTATTGTAGCTTGAGAGTTACCCTGTGCTGTTGCTGGTAAAACTGTGATAAGTGCTGCCAGCACTCCTGTAGTACCTGACCTCACCCACCCACCCACTGATATACCTCTACCCTCTTCAGTATAAGTCCACCACCATGCAGCATTCAGAGAGGAGGTACAGAAAGCAGCTTTTCTGCATTCAGAATTTGTTCTGTCCAAACAAAAGATTCAGTGACATGTCTTTCTGTTCTTCTTCAGACTGAACTAGCCGGTACCCCAGTAAGTCCATTGCATCCTTGCACACACTTTGAACTTTTTCTATTTTTTCAAAGGGAAACGTGTTTCTCCAGGCCTCAGATGTGCCCAGTGCGTCTCTGGATCCAGTATCAAATGCTCGTTCTCCTTTTCCCTTCCCATGGGTAATATTGTGCACCCACTTCTGAAGTTCTGGTGTGAAATGGAGTCCTGCAAACCTATACATCTGAGCAGCCTTTCTTAGTGGATCTCTGACAATGTCTTCGTAACGAACTAGCAGGTAACGATCCTTCAGAAAGCTGGGAACAGCCTGGCTGCCTGCCTTGTAAATCTCAACATGGCTTTTGCAGATTTCTTGCATTGTGTTGTAAGGTCCCAGTTCTCCCTTTGCCTTCTGGGACCCCACAACAATGTCACTGTCACGTTTCAGCTCTGCCACTGTATTCTCTCGGGACCTGAACACAGCCCGAGGATCACGGACCAAGTGAATTATTTTGAGGTTCAAGGATGGATCGGTGAGAAGTGGGTAGAGGACCTTCAGGTCAAAGAAGCGAACCTCCTTGATGACAACATGGCTGTAGGTTTTACAAGCTTCTTCCACCTTGCTGAATGAGTATCTACCACAGAGAGCTTTGCAGTTTCCTGCAGAGATTATGTCGCTGCGACTGAAGAAGTCACAGGCAGGAGGGGAGCACAAAGCTCGGCTTTTCTCCCACTGAAATAAGTCAGACTTTTTCTTCTCGCTAGACATGTAGGCATCAAAAACAGACATATCACAGAGAAAGACTGACCTGACCAGGTCCCGCACCGCCATGTGCAAGACTTTGGCGCTGTTCTGGTACATTGTAACCCATACATGCCATGCAGGCTCCATCAGGTAGAAGACACTGGGGTGCTGGCTGAAAAGCTGGCCAGTGAAGGATGATCCTGACCGCCAGGAGGAGAGGATGAGGATGTGGACTGCAGAAGATTTTAATTCCAGGGAGGCACTGTTGCTGCAGGTTAGGAAGTGGAAGCGGATCAGAAGAACAAACAGAACTGCCAGAATCAGAAGCATCTGTATCCTAGGTTTCATCATGGTTGAAAGGAACCTGCAGAGACAGAGAAAGGAAGTTCAGCATCACAGTCATGATGAAGACAACTGCAGTGAATTAGGCTCCTCCCAATCCCACTGCAGGCTCAGCGTTCTGGAAAGCTGCCACAGTACTATGATACTGTGAAAAACTATAGCACATGTTATCCTTCTACAGCCAGATGGAGAAAGAGAGACAGGCCTCCAGGTCTGTGGGGCAAGCTGGACGCCAGCCCAAACAAGGCAGTGCTGGAGTCCAGTTTCTCACAAAAGGTGTACATCACTTTTGTGCAGGCCACAGTTGCGCTGAACTCAGACAGCCATGCCCATGCAGATTAGCTTCCTCTTGCTAAAGCAGCAGAGGTCTGAGGCATGACCTAGCTGTCCAGAGTGCAGACACGGCTTATCATGCTCTCTTCTAGGTTCATTACACTACTTAAATATTCCCAGTTAAAATTTCTCTAACCTGCAACCTCCTCCTTATGCCTTGCCTCAATTTCCCTCTGTATGGAAGCCTTCAGGATAATTTGCATGGAGGCAGGGAGCTGCATCCTCCCATGACTTCAGTTACTGTAGCACTGTGCACATTTCCAAGCGTAGTCACTGCTGCTAACCAACTAGGAACCAAACTTACCTCTCTGTCCAGCATGTATGCATACTTTTTCTTGTCTATCATCTCATGTCCATTCTGTGCACATTTATTGAGGTCAGGCTTCATAGGGCAGCAGTTACCACTTCTCAGAGCCAGGACAGAAATCAGGATTACATGTTATGCTGTGTACTGCCACTATGCACTACCACAAGTTTTATTTTTGTACAGTTAGAAAGGGATCACATTCTTATCAACTCATGGACAAGAAGCCCATTACCTGGTGTAGGGAACCTGCTTTGGCAGGGGGGTTGGACTCGGTGATGTCTGGAGGTCCCTTCCAACACCTACAGTTCATTGATTCTGTGATTCATTTTTTTTTGATCATATAAATCACAGACATATAGAATGGTTTGGGACACCTCCCTCTAGACCAGGTAGCGCACAGCCCCATCCAGATGGGCCTTGAATGCTTCCAAGGTGGAGGATTTGCAACGTCTCTACGTGACCTATTCCTGTGTCTCACCACCCTCGCAGTCAAGAGTTTCTTCCCAGTGCCTAGCCTAAACCTACCCTCTTCCAGTTTAAAACAATTACCCCTTGTTCCGGTCACTACCTGCCCTGATTAAAAGTCCCTCCCCAGCCTTCCTGTAGGCTCCTTCGGGTCCTTGAAGGCCACTATAAGGTCTCCTCAGAGCCTGCTGATTTCCAGGCCAAAAAGCCCCAGCTCTCTCAGCCTGTCCTCATAGAGGAGGTGCTCCAGCCCCCTAATCATCTTCATGACCATCCTCTGGACCTGCTCCAACAGCTCCATGTCTTTCTTGTGCTGGGGGCTCCAGAACTGGACGCAGTGCTCCAGGTGGGGTCTCATGAGAGCTGAGTAGAGGGGTGGAATCACCTCCCTCAACCTTCTGGTCACACTTCTCTTGATGCAACCCAGGATATGGTTGGCCTTCTGGGCTGCAGGCACACACTGCCAGCTCACGTTGAGTCTCTCATCAAACAACACTCTCAAATCCTTCTCCTCAGAGCTGCCCTCCAGCCATTCTCCACCCAACCTGTATCTGTGCTTGAAAGTGCCCCAACCCAGATGCAGGACCTTGCACTTGGCCTTGTTGGACTCCACGAGGTCAGCGTGGGCCCACCTCTCAAGCCCATCCAGGCCCCTCTGGATGGCATTCCTCTAATGTAGGTCTGTAAAGTTCAGTTCTAACAAGAAACATATTTGCATAGTTGTTCAGACCAAGCCTAGTAATAGCTGCAAACAAAGACCATTGTAAAAATAAATCACCTATCAGCTTCCTCCTAACAAATGAATACAACATTGTTTACATAAAGCCTTGGCTTCCAAATGAACTTTGATGATATCATTTCCATCTGGCACCAGTAATATCTTTCTTCTAATTCCCAAAAGATTTCCTGGACTATAGTTACATACACAATTAGAAGAAAAAAAAAAACCAAACAACTTTGTTGAACAAGCATGAACCTTGACCATTAGATACCCAGGCAGATATAAAAGCACAGAAACCACTATTTCTTTGAAAAACTACATGTGAATAGTCTGAATACGTGTAAAAGAGAAAGGAATCAGTTTTGTTGGAAAGAGGGAATGTGCTTTTACTTTCAGCAAAACTAGAGTATGACAACTGAATGTTGTATACATTTCCCCCAACACAAGAAGGACATGGAGCTGTTGGAGCAGGTCCAGAGGAGGGTGAACTAGGTGATCTTAAAGGTCCCTTCCAACCCAAATTATTCCATAATTCTATGATTCACAGCGTACATGGATCATCATTGTGGCTGCTATTGGTGTTTACCTGAAAAACAACCTCAGGCTGCAACCTCAATGGGGAATTTCTTCTCCCATACGAGAAGAAGTGATTAATTTTATCCTGACCAGTCTGCTCCAGAAGGTGAGGAGAAGACCTAAAATGAGTTGTGTGCAGCCGCTGACACAGAATAGAGGAGTAGCAAAGAGAGTTAGAAGTCTAGCAGACATTTCTAGATCTGAAATAAACACTAATCACACACACTTATTTTTCACCACTAGACCTCTTGCTCATGGAATGATGGAATGCTTTTAAACTAAAATCTTAAGCTTAACCACATTATTTTCCTGACAGCAAACATACGGCACCACGAGCAGAGTGATTTAATCCATTTCACCTCGTAGAAGTGAAATATGACGCCCTCACAAAACTGCAGTGTGGAAAGACAAGAATCACTGAGACAATCTCAATTGTAGAGCAAAAAAGGCACACTACTACTGTCAGCTTGCACAGAGATAAGCCAGGATTTGACATAGTAGTGAGAGAGCTGCAAGGCTGGCCCGTGAGTGGCTGTGCCATGCTAGATAAGCAGCAGTTCCAACCTGCTCCAAAAGGGACCTGCTGCCTGCCAGAGCTGAGCCAATGATCAAGATGGTTGCACCTCTGTGAGAGCAGGTTTCAGAAAGGGAAAAAACACTGCATGCAACATGGTGGAGTTTTGCTAACCCTAAGCATGAAATCACCACAGCTTTTATGGAAACACACAGAGACATAGGGAGAGCCAGTTCTGACAAAGAAAGAGCATTACAGAAGGCAGCAAGCAGTCCCAAGCACAGGTACGCGTTATAACTGTGGCTGGCACATCTCCAGAATACAGAACTCTGGAATCTATGCATCTGGGAGAAGTGATCATACAGCTCAAACACCTTGCATCATGTGGACTGTGGCTTGGTATTCTACTAAATAAATACCGGGAAAATCTCCAGACCGGCACTGCTACAGTAGCACTGGTGTAGCAATGAGTATCTTGTGCCAGGAAAGCCCCAGAGATAAGTCTTCCATGGCAATGATGGTTGCTCATAGTTTTACTACATCCTTCTTCAATTTGACTTCGTTAGCATTTGCAGAATTAGAATTAGCATCTGCCCATTCGGAGCAGACAATGGCATGGCTGGCACTAGTGGGAGATACTGAGAAGACAGTCTAGAGAAGCAGGAAATACCCTCTAAGACAACCAACAACTTCTGTCTACATGAGGAATCATACAGCACTTCATTTGCATCTATACATCAATAGTACTTGGCAAAAATGATCTCAGACTGCTGAGCACAAACAAAAACAGTTCTGAGCACCACAGCATCTGCATTAGTTACCAAGAAATATTTGAAAATCTCACCTTAGCATATCCTCTTGAAGCACTACCGACTTGATTCAAGCAATGCTTCCCTGTCATTCGTATACTTCAGCAGTACACACTATTTCAAGCAGCCTTACAAACACCTGCACATGCATATACAGGCACTCAGCCTTCATGCTAGGCTCTCACACACACATGTACTCAGCTCTTATCTATACCTCACGCTACCTCCTCTACCTTTCATTTATGCCTGAGCTCTGAATACTGTGCCTGCCTACTTTTATCTGCCATAAATTATAAAACTCCACCCTCCACTAGAGCAAAGCATGGGAATGGCAGTTTCTTGCAAGAGCACAGAGGTCCACACATTGGTAATAAATGAGAAGAGCCGTGAAATTCATGAGGGCAACTGAAAGCTGATTTTGCTGAGATCTGTTGCAGGCTTCAGAAGAGCCTGTTGTCTTTAAGATGTGGAACAGGATTGTGACCTGCTTGAGTTGATTTTCTGGGAGCTGAAAATTGCCAGAAAGAGGCAGCAGAAAAAGGAGCTGCCAGACTTGTCCTGTTAACAATTCAGAAGGATACTGGAGCTGCAGTTGGGCTATGCCAGGTAAAGTGGTAAAGAAGAGCAGAGCTGGACTGAGGAAATGCATAGTATTCTGCCACTGTGAGAAGACAAGTCACTTCAGGTAATTCCTATTCCAAGTATAATCTTTTCTTTATGCTTTCTGGTGAGATGTTGACCTCTTGATGGTGCCCTCTGTTCCTGGAGAGCTTACTGTGCTGCTCTGAGGACTGCTGGAGTATAAGAAATAGTAGTAGGAAAAAATACAGGCCTTTTCAGGAGGGAGAGCCTGAATAGGGAAGGGAAGGTCATGTTCCCTTTCACTTGCTTCATTACAAACACAGATGGTCAAGCCCTGGTAATTTTGGGTCAGGAAACAAGGCTAGAAGCTGACACTTGTCCAGATACGGCCCTGCAAAGACGAGCAAGCAAAGTTGTGTGCAGTTGGGATTTCAGCTATGTGTTCCTAGTCCCTCACAAACAGCATCTGTAGGATGGATTTGTATGTATCATAGAATTGCTCAGGTTGGAAAAGACTTTAAAGATCATGAAGTCCAACCACAATCTAACCGAACTACCCTAACTCTAACAACCCTTCACTGTACTGTTTCCCTGAGCAGCTAAGTTATGTCCTTAAGCAAAAACGTCTGTAAGAGTTACAAAACTGACATCTAGGGTCACACCATTGAGTAGCTCCTCCTGAAGCCTAATTTCTCCCTGCTAACACTTGCATGAACAGAGAAACACGAAACTCCTACTCCACCTGTACGTATTTTGCCCATGCTGGCCCTTTGGCACCAGTATTCAGGCCCCACGGCAGCACTGAACACTGCTGTACAGTGCTCCAGTCACAGAGCTCAGACTTTTCCATTCACACAGATCGCAAGTACGAGCCGCTTGGCTGAGCTTTCCAGAAGGCAGCCTCTGTGGCATAAGCAGTTGCATAGAGGGGAAGAATGTACTCTTCCTTGGAGACAAGGCTTGGGAAGGCACATTGTTCTGGCACTCTGCCCTCCTAGAAACCTGCACATTGTGGAAAGTGAAGGAGAACACTCTGGCATTTGAACAAAAGACCTGCTTCTCCCTGTATGTCTGACTGATAAGCTTTAAGCGACAGATGAAGCAAAGCTTTAAGCGTATAGCAGTCAACGTGTGCTTAATGGCAATTAGCCTCCTACTACTTGGTCTTGAGCAACTTCCTTCCACCTCAAACATGAGGCTGACTGTATTTCTGTTTTCTACTCCATTCCTTGATTAGAAGTGTTTTCTAGGGACTTGGACTTGCAAGCCCTGTGAACTGTCATTTCTTATTTCCCGAAGGAGAAAGGCACACACAGGCACATCTGAACCATTGTAGCAGTAATAGGAATAGAGTGAGAAATAGCATTGAAGGTATGGCCTAGAGATACTTTTTCAGTTCTGACACTGTAGTACAGGCACCCCAAAGGCATGTCTTTAGTAGTCTGATGAGAGAAACAGACATACTTGGAGCAGGAGAACTAGCTCAGCTGAAAAGCCTGATCAGATTTTGCCCTGTGTTCTTCCATCAAGAGCAGCTGCCCAAAGAAGAGAATATGCTTTCCTCCATGTGCGCTCCTACAGCTGCAGCGAGGTTTGCAGTACTTGATTCACCTATCCAAACACAGATGTTCAAAACAAGTTAGAGTGATGTCCTAGAAGTTCATGTTTCTTTCCATTGACTATGACAAGAGGAGAGGGTGATATTTTTGAATAGGCATTAGTACTGAAGCTGTGTAATAAAATCAGTTGAGAGTAAAGTGGTCTTTGTATTTCATAGCACCTAGGTTTTTTGTTTTCACTTGTCCAGACATGCTTTGAACTCGCTGGTACTTCTGGCATCTACAGTACTCCCTGGCAATGAGAACGTCTGGCTGCACATTGAGAACTACTGCCCTCTGTTTCGAACCTAGCATATTACAACTGTATTTAATAACATCAACATTTTTGTATCAAAAGAGACTAAGAACAATTTCTCCCTATACACAATCTTTACTGCTAGCCAGAATTTTAGCAACTGCCCTCGCATGCCCTGGAGAGCACATTTTCTCTTATTCTGTATTTATATATGAAGCAGGTCATGGGAACAATGCAGAAATCTCTCCACCAATTGCAAAAGGAGCTCTAGTGCTTAAGTCAGTGGAAGAATATTAAGAATACGAACCCTGGAGCCATCTGTCACACACAGAAGCACAGCCTTATGCAACATACAACTGATGAAAGGCCTTCATACATTCTGTGCCTTTTTCCCCTCTTCTTCAAAACAAACTCCTCCACCTCAAGAGCCGTGCCCTTGGGAACACCCTCCTTTGGAGAAAGCAATGTTTACTTGCTGATAGGATTCCGGGCATGGATGGGAGGTACATTCTTTTTTTAAATGGAAGTTTGTTATCCTGTGTGGCTCAGAATCATGACTTCAACCTTGGAGATTCTCAAAGCTATTGCTTTTTTTTTTTTTTTTTTTTTTTTGTTTAAATCCTCTTGTCTGAAGGGTGGATTTAGGCTACAAGTCTCACTGTCGTGTTTGCTAATATTTATTTAGAAAGATCAGTTAGTTCATGACTCATGTTTCCTGCATCCCAGATGCATAAAATCAGGAGCTACCATGTGAATCAATGCAGTGACTGTGGACTTGCAAATGCTTGCCACAGAAAGAGATCTCTGTCTCGAGGCAGAGGAAGTTTAGGTGTTCTCTAGCTGAGGTGACTAAGGCTGTAGAGGACAGAGAAAGTTTTTATCTGCTAGATCTGTGACATAAAGCTACAGTGCAGCTGCTCACATTAAGGCCTGCTAACCCCGCTACTGACCACTGGATTTTAGCATTTACAGGGAAAGCCTGGCTCTTTGATACTAGTTGGAAAAAAAAAAAAAAGAACGAACCTGCACTTCAATTGCTTGATTGCTTGTTGCTTTCATAGGGCTGAGGGCAGCAGAGCAAAGCAGAATTCTTTGGCTTTTGAAAAGAGATATTTTTGGCAGGGATGCTTTATACATCCACTCTCGTTCTCTGGTTGCATTAGAATTGGTTGTTCATAGGAGGTGGAAAGGAAAATCTACAGTCAGGCAAGTGCCAGAATGCATAGATGCAATGCCCACACTAAATGCCAGTTAGGGTTGGTTTCTCCTGAGCCAGAGCAGAACCCACTCCATCTGATTTCTAAAATGAGGAACAACAAGGGAGATAACTTAAGTGGTGTCCTACATGAGACATAGCAATTCTCCATAGCAATTCCCCGGCACAGCCTGGTGTGACACTGGATTTCTGTTGCTACAGCTTTTTTCTTGTGTTTGAGATAAACTGTAAAGTTATAATCTGAATTATAAACAGTTTAAGGTAAATATACAAGCCTGAACTGATACAGTCTAGTCCCAGAAGATAAACTTGATCTTCAGACTTTGCTCCCATTTAGCTCAACTATTTGCCTAAAACGCCAAACAGTTCAGGGAATGACTTGCATCTTACTCATGGAACACTGATAATGACTGGGAGTAGGATTTTGAGGTAATAGGTGCATGTGAGTACAGCAAGCATACAGGAATAATTACCCAGAGTTGCAGTAAGCAAGAGTAAAGATGCTGGCTGATTCTTCCACCCATCCTGCTTCACCCATATGTGAGTGAACTCTTCAGCTGGGTTCTCAGACTGAGGGCTAATGTATAAGACGCAACCACAACCTTGTCCTGAATGGTTGTTAAGCATAGCTAGCCAGCTTTCAAGTGACAGTACCCCTGCTGACAATGAGTCTTGTGTGCTTGTTCGATCAATAGCAAGACTTGGCCCACACTGAGCTTTCCTTTTCCACAGCTCCTCTACTTTCTCATAGTCTGGTTTCAAAATTGCTCCTAGTCACCTTAAGAAAATGCTGTCCCCTGGCCTCCTGCTGCCACTTCCTCTTATACCCATTGTCTTTCCTACAGTCCTGGACATTTCACTTCTTGGAATCCTGTCCATATCTCCCTTTGACACACTGAATATTTCCTTCCTCCAATACTCATGGGTAATACTACTGAAGGAGGTCAGCTCATCTGGTGTCAAGTTCTGACAGGGCCTACATGTTCATCTTGGACAAATCACAGAATCACAGAAACACAAGGTTGGAAACGACCTGCAAGATCATCTAGTCCAACCACCCTCCCATTCCTATCAGTGCCACAAGCTACTAAACCATCTCTCGTAGCTCCTCATCCAGGCGCCTCTTGAACACTGCCAGGGATGGCGACTCCACCACCTCCCTGGGCAGGCCATTCCAGTGCCTGACCACCCTCTGAGAGAAAAAGTTTCTCCTAATATCCAACCTAAACCTCCTCTGGTATAACTTCTTGCCATTTCCTCGGGTTCTACTATCTGCCTGGGAGAAGAGGCCAGACCCTTTTGCACCACAACCTCCCTTCAGGAAGTTGTAGAGTGCAATGAGGTCTCCCCTGAGCCTCCTCTTCTCCAAACTGAACAATCCCAGCTCCTTCAGCCGCTCCTCATAAGACTTGTGCTCCAGACCCCTCACTAGTTTCGTTGCCCTTCTCTGGACACGCTCCAGGGCCTCAATGTCTTTCTTGTAGTGAGGGGCCCAAAACTGAACACAGTACTCGAGGTGTGGCCTCACCAGTGCTGAGTACACGGGGATGATCACCTCCCTGCTCCTGCTAGCCACACTATTTCTAATGCATGAGGTTATGTGCCACCCTTTACCTCCAAACAAGCTTTGCACAACCAGTTTCCCCATAGCATTTTGTTCCCCCTACCACTCCTGAGCAATGCCAGGACTTCCTTGGTCATACCTTGATTATCTCTACGCAACTGCCCAGGTTCCAAGACAAACCTAAAAGGATCCAGATGCATTCTGCTTTTGAGTGGAGAGCAGGCTGGTCCAAGACAGTCTCTCACAGTCAAGGGCCATAGCTTCATGGTGGGAGGCACTCAATAACTATTCCAGGCAGCAGCCCACAAAGGAACAGTCAGGACTGCTAGAGGAGACAGTAGATGAGGAGAGTGGGCTGAATCCACGTTCTTAGGGCACCTGGATGCTGATCGCCTAATTGCTGGCAGGTGTGATTGAGCCCAGCCCAGCAGGGCAAATTGTGGTACTCCAGGCAGGTGAGTCTGCTGCCAGCTCCTTTGGAAGCTGAGAACACTTAATTTAATTTCTTCATCTGCCTAGGAGTTCAGAAGTTACTTCATTTCCCTAGGAAGGCATAAGTGTAGCCTAGGCACAAGGTTGCCTCACCGCTTAGGTCTCTGTTTGGTGTTTGTGTTTTCTCCTAAACATGGCTTGCCCAGACAATGTAGAAAAGAGGATAAGCATGCTGCAAGCCTGCCTCAGGAAATACAGCTTGTGCTCCCCAGCTAAGATATAGAGGATGGGTGTGGATCAGCCATTAGAGTGCTGAAAAATTATACCAAAGCACTCGTGACACAAAGGCAGTATTATGTTTACAATAGATGATGGCAATAGAGGAAGCAGCCTTGAAAAATCTAAGTATATTGAGATTTATAAGGAAAAAAGTAAAGAGGCATATGCCTTTGGCTGCTGATTAGGTGCTTGCCGACCTACGAGGAACCAGAATGACGTTAATCACTAAAGATTAGCTACACGTTAACAGAAATCTCTGGGAGTACTCTGGAGGAAAGAGGATCCATGAAGGAGAAGGATCTGAAAGGAGCAGCTTTGTTTAAAAATGGGAAAACCATTCATTATTAATGGAAATTAAAGCCTCAGAACCCAAGATACTTGGGGAAGAGTTCAAGGCAAACTCGACAGCTGCAGTAGATGCAACATAGTAGAACAATGCAGCAATGTCATGCTGTAAAGGCCTCCTGACCCAACAGACTCCCCATACACCATTCTATTTATCATTTGTCAATTTTTGCCTCAAGCAACTCATGTTATCTGGTTCTATTTTGAGGTCTAGTAACCTCATATCTCCAAAGTTCCTCTCGTTCCCGCACAGCCCAGCTTATCTCTTTTTTTCTGGGATTGCTTTGTTTGAAAGGGAAGGATGTAGCCTGGACCCACAGCTGATGAGTACCTTTTCAAACACTGCTATTTTTCTCACATAGCTTTCTCCTGCATACTGGTACTCAGACTTTGTGCTGGACAGAAGAAGAGTGCACACAACAAAGCAGGAGGTCTGACAGCATGTAATTCAGAGCCAGCTCATTTTTCATACTGGAGGGAAGGCAAAGTCAGCCTGTGAGCTTCACCTTGCCATAAGACAGGTGAAGAGAGATGCAGGTGACAGCATGAAGCACACTGTACATTACTCTTTGAGCCCTGACTACAGCAGTCAGTTTGATGGGCCCATTTTTCCATTAGGCGCCAGGCCATCAGTTCTTTGTACTTTATGGGGCTCACGCATTCAGCCATCAGCAACCTGGGCATGACAGCACATCACAAACATTCACACAGGGAAAGCACTTCAGAGAAGTACCACCTTGGCATTTACTGCCGGAGTGGGAAACACCCACCTTGAATATCTGGAGGTTGGTGCCTGGCCTACATTGGTGCCTACATCACTCTGCTGGGAGCGACTGTAAGGATCAACAAGCAGCAGAAGATGGGGTGAGCTGTGGAGGGGCCCAGCCACCACAGGAAGCTTCTAGGCTCACTGGAATGGGAGCAGTTGGCTCTTGTCTGTACCAGGTTTGCAGGGCCTGTCCTGCCCTGACAACCTGATGAGCACTGCCAGGGTTGAACGGGCTGTCCCATGCTTTGGCTGGTGGTAGGGCAGGCCCCGGTCAGGCAGCTGCAGGGACAGAGACGAACATGGGACACCACAGACTGAACAAGAGTGACCCACTGGGCACAAGCCCTTACTGACACACCATGAGGACTGCCATGTCAGAAGATTTATTAATAAAAAAAGTCACAATAACTTACTCCCTCTGCTGAACAAAGGGCTTGGTATAAAGCACTCTGGCCTCCTAAAGTAAGACAGGTGAGAGGTGTGTGAGTGTCTCTTGTTCTCTGAGATTGTGACCATCTCCTGCCCCAGAGGGGGAGTGCAGGCAGTGCAGGAGCTTCTGGCCACTCAGAGTCAATGCCATGGATCTCAGTGCAGGA
Organism: Lagopus leucura; assembly: GCF_019238085.1. Lineage (NCBI taxonomy): Eukaryota > Metazoa > Chordata > Aves > Galliformes > Phasianidae > Lagopus > Lagopus leucura. The sequence continues at coordinate 96,903 of NW_024962299.1, forward strand.
GCAGCCAGGTGTCCCTGCCTGTGGCTGGTTTGTGGCCAGCACAGAGACCAGTATGGGGTGCAGATGCAGAGTATATGGGAACCACAGGCATCAGATGCCAGAGGGTGTGGAAGGTGCAGTGGAAAAAGAGAGGTCTGCTTCTTTCTATGGTGCTGAGAGGTCTGTGAAGCAGCAGGACAGCACCTGCCTATAGGCAGGGAGACGTGGTGCTGGGTGGAAGCAGCCCTGCCTGCCACCTCACACAAGGTCTAGCCTGGCAGAGGCAGGAGGTTGGCTGTAGCTACTTGTCACACTCAAGATCCTGGGCCCCCTCAGCACCCTGGTAGTGCATCTCACAGAACTCCTGAATGCGACTGCAGGCCTCCAAGATCATCTCCTCAGGTACAGTGATCACCACACGGAAGAAGTTTGGGTACTCAAAGCACTGAAATGATAAAGAATGAGACTGGCAGATTATTTGGGATACTGTTGGCGTCTCAGAGCCTTGCCCTGGGGCCATATTCTATATCAACAAGTGAAAATGTTCAGCACAGAACATAGAGTGAAGATGGCATGGTTGGACTATCACTCCATTAGATTGTTTCATTCCAAGCATACCTCCCAGCTCCCTCTGTAAAACTTGTTAGTGCAGACATAATGCTGTGCCAGTCACAGGCCAAAGCACTGTATGGACTGTGGAGGAACCATGGAACGGTCCACAAGGAGGTAGGGATTCCTCCCTTCTCTTCAAAGGGTTAGAGAAGGTCAGAACTGGAGAATGTCTGAGGTCCTAGGATTCAGTGCAGGATGTAGAGCAGGATGGACATGGGCACAAACATGACTCTCAAGTCTGTAGTCTCTTCCTACAAGTGTGGGGGACTGGAAATGGAGCATGTGAAGGAGCATAGGTGGGAACAGTACCAAGGCCTCTGAGTTACTTCTGCAAGGCGGTATGGGAGTACATACAGTTCAGAGATACAACTCTGCCAACATCTGAAATAAAGAGCAAGTTTGGGACAATCCTGGCAGTCCACACGAGGACTGCTATTGAGTTGGAACTTCCCAGTTGCCCTCCCTACACTGCACTTGGACCTCACAGGCAGTACATACACACCATTACAGACCATGAACATTACGTACTAGATTCCCCGACTGTCCCTAGAGCTCAAGGATGCAAACCCCTATTGCTTCTCTCCTTACGCTTGGGGCTCTCATTGTCAGACTCACTGTAGCTGGCAGGCAAAACACAGACTGCTCCGAGATAAGCCGCTCAGTGAACTCCACATCATTTTCAAATTCAGGAAAATGCTCCATTTCAATTTCAACCTGCAGCAGAATGAAACGTGGCAACCATTACTATATACCATGCTTACCCACATCGCTCAACAATTTCCCAGCTAAGTGCAGCTGTCTGTCCTCAGGAACTTTTGCTCATCATCTGGTCTGAGTTGAACACGAGAGACAAACAGAAACATATCAGTGAAATCTGGAAAATTTTTAAAAAGTGAAGTAAATTTAAAACTAGCTGCCCAAAGCTGGAATTTCAGTTTACAACACCTTTATTCAAAAGCTGGTAGCAGGGATACCGGAACCAATTAGAAATGATAAGGGATAAATAAGATAAGGAAAAAAAAGTGTGTGAGAGAATTCTACCCATAATCTACTGGTAATTCCATCATGCAAGAAATCCATAAGGTAAGAAAAAAGGATTGGAGATAAATTAATGAGGGTTTTTTGTTGTTGTTGTTGTTGTTGTTTTTTAAGAAAGCGAGGTCTAGAATCCTATGGAGAAAAGAACTCTTTGTGGTCAAATAGGCGTGGATGATATAACTGGTAAAGTGACAAATAAAATAAGAAATGTTCAGTAACTATTTCTGTGCTGTATTTGGAAAAAAAGAAGACTGTCCCATTATCACATAACCAAAGACTTCTTATGAAAATATTCAATATTCAAATAAAACAGGTGAGAGATAATTTGCATGCAGAAGGTCTGAAAAAGCCAGCAGGAGAAAAATTTTACCAGCTGATTTCATATGGAATAAATGTTTAGATACTATGGAAATACTAGAGGTGTGAACAAGCCTTAGAGCTATCCCTCTGCATAAGCAGCATAGGAATGACTGTCACTCTGGGTAAGACTGGCTACTAGCAAACTGATAAAGATTTATCTATTGAGTATGAGTGAGACTGATGTTGCAGTATATTTCTATTTCTGAGTTGTAGGGTAACCACTGATAACTGGAATGGCATTTCACCCTCCTCACTTACCATGAGGTACATGGCTCCAGCAGGCCGAACAGGCTGGAGGCCTGGGATAGCTGACAAAGCAGCATAACAAAGGTCAGCATTGGACTGAAAAGTAGAAAGGAGAAAGTTCAACAACAGGAGAAATTCTAGGAAGCTGATTAGCAAATGGAAACCAAGTTCTGGACCAGGACTATGAACAAGTTTGCCCGCTGCAAATAAAGGGGCAAGGAACACAAACAGTATGGGTGATTATGGCCTTGAGTAAGGCAGACATCACTGAGCTGAACTCAGCAAGTCAGGGCTTAATGCTCCACCACCTGGGTCACCAGCTCTAGCTTCAAAGCTGGGCTGCCTGTCATGGCCAGTATTCCTGCCACAACAATAAGCTAGAGAGATACTGATTCCCTCACTCCAAATAATACCTGAGCAAACTACTGACAACCTGATTACCTTGAGGATGCTGAGGGTGTTGTGGTAGAAGTCGGGGGGTGTTCTGTGCAAGATACGTTCCAGTGCTCCTTGGACAATTGTACAGGGTCCTAGGATCCTTTGGCTCAACCTGGTAAGGCCATCCCTGATCTGAAAGAAATATGGTGACATTTGCAGACTATGCTCTGACTGTGTTTCTGTGCTTTTCTAACAGCTCCAAGGCCTACTGTCTGTAAAAGTTCTCTTCAGTAAGCATGGAGTCCTTCAGAACATTTACTTGACTACATGCCAGGTATCTGCAGACTACTTTCACTGTCATTCTCTGTTCCCCAGTTGAAGACTGTAATGCCAGCAGAAATATCCTTTTGAGCTTCCCAGTCTGACTTAAAACAGTTAATATTCTGACTAAATAAAACCAGATCTAATCCAAATACCACTTTACATGTCCGTTAGGTTTGTGCCCACATTCCACACTTCTAAAGTCAACTAGGGAGAATTAACATTAGCTTTTCTGCTCACTCACTGCTGGGTAGAAAGGTCACTGCAGTAGTAGCAGCATTTGCTCTTGTAACATGTATGAATAGCCAAACAAAACACTGGCTACAAGGCTTGGAATTTTGGTCCCACTTTCAAGAGAAAACATATGAGAGCTCATAGACCCCAGAGACTGCTGGATAAACCATGCAATACCATCAATGAACACGGGAGCTATTTGAGAAGAGAAGAAAGCAGAAGCACACAAAAAAGATGAGAGTTTGGCAAACGAAAGCAAAAGAGCAGTACATGCCTCTATCAGTCTAAGCCCTGCTGATCCACACACTGAAGATAGTGCAGATCTGTTGTCTTGACAGTGACATTTGGCAGTTCTCACCTCGTTACCAAAGATGTCTCTCCTGTCATGGATTAGGATCCAGCCCATCCGCCAGCCTGGGACTAGCCATCGCTTTGCCAGGCCACCACAGGACAAAATTGGCACATTGGTGCTGAGAGTTGCAATGGGTTCATATTTGCAGTCAGCAAACACCTATGACAGGTAACTGTGTTAGGGTTGTCACTGTGTCTCACTGTGAAAACTGGGGGGACTGTGCATGAGACACAAGAAATGAAGCAGGAAATGAAATGTACACCCAGGACAACATATTACAAGCATGGGCTCAGGAACAGTACAGGGAAGAGATGCTATTTGTCACCTCTGAAGAGCTCGCTGCCATGGCCAAAGGGCAAGTGCAGCAGAGAAGACAGGTAGTGTAAGGGTGGAAAGGACTGTGATGGACACTCACCATGTCTCCATAGATCTCATCAGCAAGGATGGGCACACACTGTCTTGATGCCACTGCGGGAGAGAGGGCATTCAGCGTAGTCATCCTGTGTCCTCCAGGGGAACAGACTTGCCTTTTTCTACAGGACCTGGAAACTCTGCCCCAGGGCCGAGGGTTTCTCTTTTCCTCCTACAGGGTGATGATCATTTGGAGGGCCCTTCCTGGCTGAGCCTACTTCTGCTCTCACGTGTAGACCTGCACTGGCAGGCCAGTGCTCAGGAGCCATAGGGCTTCCTATGAACTTTCTGAGGAGCCAGAGTGGAGAAATAAGTGACCCAAGCCACACCGGCCATCTCAGAAATACTGAGACACACATTATACGTGTTCTTGCCCAGAAAAGGCAAACTCTTCATACTGAACAAGCCCAGAGTGCGGTTCAAGGCTGCAATCAGTCATGAGGTAAGAGACAAACCCCTGGACCACTGCACTGCTTCATGTAACACTGTTGTTACATTGCAGAGCAGCAGCCACAGCCTTGCAGAAAAACAGTGATTAAGGCACTGGCAGTTTGGACAAACACCAGTCTGCAGCCAAAGCCCAGATACACACATGCAGTCTTACCTGCCAGGATCTTCTGGAGGTGGCTCTTGCTGAACACCGAGCCACAGGGGTTTGATGGGTTGTTCACAATTACACAAGCTGTTTTCTCATCCACCAGGGACTCCAAATGCTTCAGATCAATTTCCCAGGACTTCTCTGGCTGATGAAAGAAGAAAAGGGGAAGTAGGGTGGAAGAATTGCACTTAATACAGAGAGTGAGGTTTGACAAGGTGCCCAAGGATGCTCAGATGATATTTACGCATTTCCCAGGCAGGGTCAAGATTTTTATTTATTTATTTTTAAGAGGCAGAGGTGTTAGGACTGCCCTCTCCAAGCTTGCTACCACTTACCATAAGATTGTAAAGTTTAACTTCAATTCCCATGGACAGCGCCAGAGTCTTGTAGAGAGAGAAGCCAGGCCGTGGCACCAGGATGTTCTGGCCTGGGTTAGCCAGCACTGCCAAGGCAAGTTCTATGGCCTGGCTGCAGCCACTTGTTAAGATGACATCCTGCAAAGAACACACAGGAATGAGTGGAAAGTGCAACCACTCTGAGGATCCCCAGCCACATGGAATGACTGTGGAGCCTGACTAAAGTTGGGGAACCTCCAACAGTTAGAGAGCTTGACGTCCTTCCAATAAAGGTGGAATAGAATGGTCCAAGGCAGGGAAAGGGAGCAGCAGGTTGGTGTGGAACAAGGCCATGAGCTACCCACAGGTCCCAAGGCTGGAGAGGGAACAACAAGAGGTGGGGCAGAGTCCCTTTGCCACATGGTCCAGGCATGGGCAGCAGCAATCTGCCTGTACTGCAGTGGCAATATCTTGGCTGGACACCGGTACCTGGGCCTCCAATGGTGCCTCTGGGCAGTTGTAATATGCAGCCACTGCTTCTCGACAGGACTGGTAGCCTGTGGAGAGAAGAGCCACAAATGGCAGACAGGTTTTTACAGAACATCTCTCTCTCTTTTTTTTTTTTTGCTAGGACAAGGTTCCCAGGTGCTTGCCCAGCCAGAGTAAGCCCATTTGTTAATGGCATTGTGTCAGTGTGGCAGAGATTGTTCTGTCTCAGGTCAGGCAGCCTGCAGCCCCAAGACAGGGCCAGGTGTGTCATGAGAGAAGACAGGCCTTGGACAGAGGGGTGGTTTTTGCCCCAGGTGTGCTGGACATGGAACACAATTGAGCTGGGTAGAATGTAGCCAGGGAGATATTTTTACCCAGTAGGAAACCAAGACTTGTTGCACGACCTTCACTTGTTTAGTGGTGGTACAAGGGCAGCCCTCTCTGCACTGGGTCCTTATTGTCACAGAGAATTCTGTGAGGCAAGTGTGGTCTGTGCTCTGTGTATGCTGTTTGCACTAACTGCAAACAAGGCTCATTCTCTAAAAAGGCAGGGAATGCAAAAGGAGTCCTGGTCAAGGTATACCAGGAGGAATTTGGCTGCAGTCCATGGCCAGGAGATAGTCCTAAGGCTTTCTGTGTTGCTGGAGCCCTGCCTGCTCTAATGGCTCAGGAAGCAAACACAGCTCATTGTGGGAGAATCTGAGCCATGGTTGTATCTCAGGGAAAACACCTTTGTGATGCCTTCTCAACCAGATCATGCAGGGAAGGGCACTCATGGCATCTGAGATATACACATTTGTGAGCTCATGGGACTGCTGAGAAGGGAGCTGCAGAGTGCTACCCGAGGGATGTCTGTGGGCTCCATAAACCTGCTGTGGGGAATGACCTGCCACGTGCCTAACCTATGTCAGCTTACCTACAGATGGAGCATAACCATTGTAATGTCCTGAGTCCAAAGCCTCCTTCATAGCTCGCGTGACCTCATCATTTGTGGGAAGGTTTCCAAAGACTGTTGGGTCTCCTTTTCAAAGATTGAAAAATAACAAAAATCAGAAAAAAAAAAAAAGAAAAAAAAAATCAGTTCTCGCTAATCTGTGGCAGCCACAGAGCTGTGTGGCAATCTAGCACATTCTGTTGTTCCCCGCTAGCTTTGTGGTTCAGAGCCCTGCAATCTGGCAGCCCCACAGGCCACCTCACTGCTCAGAGGTTTCAGCCACAGCACTGTGCTCACCTAAAGACAAGGAGATCATGGCTTTCTTTGGGTTGGGCTCCACCTTCATGCTGTCTACGATGGCTCTGACAGGATTGAAAGTCTTCTTTGACATTTCAGAAGCCCTGACAGCCCATCTTGGCTTCCGGCCCTTCACCTTTCCCAGTGACATGCTGTTTCCATTGGTCTTGAGATGAATATCCAACAGGGGGACATGATCTCCTTGGCCATTCACTTGGATCAGGTACGAGTCCATCCTGAAAGTTGTTAGTGGTAAATGGATTTCCTGAGCTTGGTTAGTACATGCCAGATGAAGGCTCTGCCTACCTGGGAGGCACTGCCTATCAATCTCCAAAACCAAAACTTCTGAAAGCTGCAGAACTGCCCGCTGTCTATGTGCAAGTCAGTCACTAGCAGCAAGTGAAGTTGTACTTAGGATCAGGAAGGAATGAATCTCCACACACAAATGAGCTCACAATGGAGCAGGAAAGACAGAAGCATTTTCCTGTGCTAGTCGTATTGCTTTTTAGTATGAGGGCAATTGCTGTGCCGGAGAGGAGCAGTCCTGCTAAATCATAAATGCATCATCTAGTAGTTAGCAGCATACTGTAGTCATTGCATGGCTGCAGATTCAGTGTTCTGCTGATAGAAGGGCCAGCTATTAACTTGCAGACCCCAAGTTGTAACCCAGTTTGTATGTGTACCACACCCAGAAAGTCCCTCCAGTCTGCAGATTGAAATGTGATACTGTTAAAATTAAGCCTTAAATAACGAAAAATAGTTCTGATACCATCTTATCAGGATACAGTTAACAGTGTTAGGGTGTAGGTTATGGCAGCACTCCAGTCCAAAACAGACTCCAGACCAAAAGGAAGTGCTTAAAAATCAATGAAGAAATGCTGGTGGGGTCATGAGGGAAATCAAGATGGTGACACAGAATCACAGAATCACAGAATCACAGAATTGAAGGGGTTGGAAGGGACCTCCAGAGATCATCGAGTCCAACCCCCCTGCCAAAGCAGGTTCCCTACAGCAGGTGCTGGGACACCATCCCAGGCAAAGTGTCTGCAATCCTGCCTGAGGCTGGGTAACAAGCAAGGCACAGCAGAGGAACAACTGCCTTCTAGACCTCCGAAAGTAGGCAGGAAAGTGTTGTATGTCCTTGAGCATGTATACCCAAATTACCACCTAGTCCAAAACAGCAAAAGCTTAAGAGCTGCTGCTAATCTCAGGAGGAGGTTAGGGACAGCACCAACAGAGATCTCCTTAGCCACCAAGCCTATTCTCAGTGACATCAGAATTGTGCCTTGTAATCCTTTCATCAGCTGCCCATATTCTGTTTCTGCAGGGCTCTTTTTCTCTGCTCCACTAAAAGACAATTCACTGTGACCCATTCCTGATGGTAGTTATGTAGCCCCATCAGCTGTTAGATGCCATCTTCACAGATATTCCTAACATGATAAACAAGGGAGCTAGCTGACCCTCCCAACACTGAAAGGGTTGTCGCATTACCCGGTTCAGGAGGGATTTGCCACATAAACAGATATCTCACTGATTCAGTAAGGTTTGCTCATAGATATGCCCCATGCTGCTGAAGTTACTCTACCAGCAGTGCTTCGTCTTTAAAGCAACTGAGATAGATCTAAGAGGTGGTAGTGATAAAAGAAGACTTAACGTTCCCTACTTATAATGCCTCATGAGTGTCCTTTGTACCAAAAGAAGGGTAACTGAAGAACCACACTGATTCTTCATAACTGCATAAAAACTGAGAAAATAAATGAGCCGCATGTCTCTGTTCAACAGCAGAGATGAGTCCCAGTGTACAATGCACATCTCAGCAGAGCCTTCAAAACACTTTGCAACATGCAGAGGGAAGCTGCATATGCAGGCAAAATAGATGCCTTCAGTGTAGGCAGACAGGGAAACATTCCCCACACATCAGCATCACCAAAGAAGGTACCAGAGGATTGTACTTTACCTTCTAACAGCAGAGAGGGGGAGTCACCAACAAGCTTAGAGGTCCAGACCCTGCTTTTCATCCAAGACAAATCTTGAGAAGGAATTCCTGCAAATTCTTGCCCATGAAATAAGTCCCCAAACTGGGCGTTGGGACAGAATCCTTTAGCCATTGGCTCACAGAGAGGGCTGCTCTCTCCACCCAAAAACGCCCTCTCCTCTGTAACCACATTCACTGCAAATAACTGGAACATGCCTGCACATTAACTCTTTGTGAGTTAGCCTACAGAGTGCCACAGCTTTGCTTCCTGGAAGCCTTGGACCACCACCCATTTGAATGACTTCGCTCTACACTGGAAGGCTTGGTGGTAGGGGAAGAGGAAGAATCCCATAGGGCAAAGCCCATATTCCAATCCTAGCATCTTGTAATGCACCAAGAATGGGTTGGTGGACTCTAAAACCAGCAGATAGTAATGGTATGCCCTGCCCCACTTCAAAGGCTCACTTTCTTAATGCTGAGAAAAGACATTATGGCACTGCTACACAGAGGGGATTTTTTTGCCTATAGGATGATAGGAAGGAAAGAAGGCACCAGGAGCTGAAGGGTTAAAGGAAGCTCAAGTTACCTTTTTTTGTTGTTGTTGTCGCAATACCCAAGCAAACTCTCATCATTTTGGCAAGTAACAGAGATACTGAAATTCCCTCCCCCCTGATAGTGCTGCAAGCACAAATGATGCCATTACCAGAAGGCCCTTTCTTCTTAAGCGATGTAAAATCTATGCTCCCTTGTCCTTTGCCTGTTACAAACTGGGGATAAATAAGAAAGTCCATCCACACCCCTCCTGTCTTCCAAGGGCTGCTACAAGTCTTCCTCTACTACCTTGACAGCAAATGGCTGGAGATCAAAGAGCTGCTTAGAGGCAAGAGGCATCCTATTATCTCCTGGTAAACAGACTGCTGACACCTCCATTGCAGAGGTCAGCAGTAACCAACTGTTATTGATTGATTGATTGATTGATTGTGGTCATAGCCAATCTGTTCTTGTGTGGGAGGAAGGAGGACCACCTGTGCTTAGCACATGTCTCCTGCATTACCAGCAATAAGGCTGCATCTTCCCATGTGCAGTGGTGTGACCCTCCCAGCCCTGGTCATGGGTCTGGGGTAAAGCTGCTGGGGAGTTGTGACCTGCTGTTGGCTGCAGTGCTGTACTAGGTGCTGCTGAGGGCACAACAGGGACTGGTGACATAGGTTCTGGAGATGGGCTGTGCCCTGGTGGGTTGCAGCCAGTGGGGCTGACCAGACACTCCTATCCCAGTTTTACTGGCAGGCCTCCCACAGCAGGTACCCCTAGGGGCTTTGAACAAGGAATAATGCCTTTGAAAAACATCTAACATAGAAATATCTTGTTTTGAAGCTGTTTATATTCTCTTCTGTTGAGAGCTGCACAGCTCTAGTGTTTCTCTTCTTTTTCTGAAGCCTGAAATGGATGACCTTCAGAAGCTCAGGTGTGTCCTCTCCAAGCACATGCGGGTAATTTTCTCACATCTAGCTGGCCTCATCTCTTGATGTGGTGCAGCCCTACCAGGGTTAAATGTGCTGCTGGGAGGTCTCAAGGACGCTGCTGCATGTTCTGCCTAGCAACAACACTGAACATGATGCAACCAGAGCTCTACCCATAATTCTGCACACTGCAGTGGGGTGCAGGGGAGGGCATGGTTGGGTGGCCTGCTGCCAAGAGGAGAACGTGGCTCTGGAGGCACAGGTAGACTCAGTTACATAGAGATGAGAACCTGTCCAGACATGGGAAGGACACAGTGCAATGGGGTCAGTGGGTTTATCCTGCTATTGCTATGCCCTTCTCTTCTCCCTGCATGACTCCAGTCCTTATCTGGACAGTCCCATGTCATACAGCCCTCCCCATCACCTTCTGCCCACAAAGCCTCCCAGGAACAAGGCATGAGCACACAGCTCAGCACTTCAAGTTTTCCAAATACAGTGATGCCAATCCACATATAATGTAGCAAAAGAGGTGTCCATACTCTGCAGTACATGTTTCTGCAGTAAGGCAGCTGGTGGTACTCTGTACTCCACCAGCCCTCACACACCATCTATTTCTCTTCCTTAGCAGTTCCTCCTTATGGGTTTCTTGTTTTGTCCCTTTTCAGCTCCCTTTTTCTTCTGTAGCATCAGCAATGAAGAAGAAACTGATGATGCTTTGATGGTTCCTTGGCGCTGCCTTGCTCTTGTACAACAACTGCTCCGAAGACAGTTTCTGTGAACAGAGGTCAAACCTACAAAACCAAGCAGTTCCCTTTTCCAAGACGAGCCACAGTTATAAAGGAGGACTGACAAATGGCTGCTTGAGTGGAGCATGAATACAACCATTGCTACACTGGCAAATCTATGCCTTCAGTTAGGCTGCAGGCAGGACATGCTCCAATAGAGTTTTGCACATATGCTCTGCACTACCATTCAGGATATGCTGATCCAGGGACAAACACTCAGCTGCTCTGCACAAAAATCTAGTAGGATCAATTACAGGTCAGGTCACCTCAGTAATTACCTCCCTGTATTCTGCTTATCTTTCCAGCAGTTTCTGTCTGCTTCTTTCTGACACTGGCACAGTGTCAGAAACAACAAGGTCAGGAGTGCTCCACTAAATGTCTGTTGCCTAATTGCTGTTTAGACCTTTCTAGCAGTATCAGTCTTTAATAACTAAGCATGTAATTTTTCCCTTTATTTTTTATTTTTAAACAATTTCTTATCAATCTCTCCTATAGATGAACAAACGGCTGTGAAGACTCCTTGGCTCCAGTGAATTTTGTGACTAATTACTGGCTCCCAGGACATTTCTAACTGAGCAAACCAGCAAGTATCCCAGGCTCATGGAGTCAGCAGCACTGATGACTACAGGCCCAGCAGCCACAGTGAAGGATTAACAGGCCCTCCTAAAGCTGCAGCAAAGAATGCTCCACACTAGTGGCCATGTGAGTGGCTCCTGGGTGCAAGCACCGGGAAGACAAGTACCTTGCCAAGCCTTGTTCTTTGCTTACATCCAGACAAATGTTGCGTAAGTGCATTCCCATGTTTGAGGTATGACTTCAGATACTTGTGCTGTTGCATTGTTTATTGAGGCAACTGCCCCATGGATGGCCTTGAAGCCATGCAGGCAAAGACCAGCCAATGAGAATGAGATGGAAAGGAACACGATGGCTCTGTAGGACAAGGGAACAACATGAGCTGGTGGTGAGTGGCGTAGGCAGACTGAGGCACTTTTCTTTCAGAACACAGAGAGGTCAGCCACTCCCCTGATTGAATATGAGCTCCAGTGATAGAGACCTACAACATGCCCTGCTTAGCTGCTCCAGCAACTCCCCTCCAACTTAGGAAGTGCTGGAAGTCGGGCATGTGTCTTTTTTTCTTCTTCTTTTTTTTTTTTTTTTTTTTGAGGATGCCTAAATCACATCTCTTTTGCGTCAAATTAAGATCACTGCTTCCTGATCATGCCAATGACAGATAGGGAGAACAACGTCTTACCCTTCTCTTGACAGTGTTTTTTTTTTACAAGTTTGCAGTTGTTAAAATCCCTCCTTTTTGACCAGCTTGCAAGTTGTTAGCAGGCACTTTACAGGCAAATGAGAGGACCGGGCTATGTCTTGTTTTGTAGGTTGCATTTCTAGAGCTTTCTTTTGCTGTAGAGAAGTGCAAAAGGGGGAGGAGAGAGCAGAATTTCTTCACATGTCCTACATGTGACATTTATGTTTATACACCCTAGTGATGTTAGCTTTTTTCGCAACAGAATGACACTGTGGACTTGAGTTCAGTTTGTGATTCACAAAAACCTCCTGTTCTTTCCCGCAGCACAGATGCTTTGTCATTGTGCTGCATTCACTGTTTCCATGACTGTTTGCGTGAGATGGTAAATCTGTTTGTGGTGTTCAGCAGGGATTGTGCTGCAGCTCCCAGATGCCTCATGCTAGAGAAGTATGAAGCAGTCCGTGACTCGTTGTTCCTACTTCACCCTGCAAGGTCTCAGGGAGAGCACTGAACCAGGTCAGAGCTCCTGGCCCATGGCAGCCAGGCCTGGCCCTTCCCTCCCCATCACGAGGCAGTAACATCAGGAGCAGCCAGAAACAGAAGAGGAGAAAAAAAAGAAGAAAAAAAAAAGAGAAGCCAAAGCAAAGGTAAACAGAGCTTATTGCTTTCTTCTCTTGAGTGCCACTTCCTGCTTCTTGTTGCTGAGGATAGTAATCCAAAAGGTGTCATTGACCACGTTCAGCTGGTTTACCAGTTGTGATAATTGAGTACAAGTGATATAAAACATTTTGGTAACAGTTCTGAATACAGTCAGAGAAACTGAATACGATTGAATCAGATTAGCAATGACCTGAAGTTTGTACCCAGCAGCAAACATTCTAGTAGAACATTGATGTGTCACCAAATCAACAGCACTTCCCAGCTCTGTCTTTTTTTTTTAAATAACTAATTTCAGCACATCACAAAATCCGAAGACAGTTTTGGCTCAGGTTGCTGAAGGACCAGCAGCAACACTGCATTAGAAACAACTATTAGTACTCACAGTTATTCAGTTTGGTTGTTCTCATACCTTTCACAGCGATTAACAGCTCTACTAGGTAAAATGGTATTGCCCAAGATCCTAAAATTAAATGAAGAGTTGCTGACAACTTTTACCCGCATCCTCTTCCCAGCAGCAAGGTCTTAGTTCTAACATGAACATGAGAGACTGAAACGTGAGCACACCAAAACATGTGTGAGAGTCTATCGATGAGCATCTGCACAGTCTCTAAAGCCCCCACCCTGGCCTCCACAAGGTTTCTCCATTTCATAGAATCACAGAATCACAGAATGGCCAGGGTTGGAAGGAACCTCAAGGATCATGAATCTCCAACCCCCCTGCCACATGCAGGGCCACCAACCTCCCCATTTCATACTAGACCAGGCTGCCCAGGGCCCCATCCAATCTGCCCTTGAACACCTCCAGAGACGGGGCATCACAGCCTCTCTGGGCAGCTGTTCCAGCTCCTCACCACTCTCATAGTAAAGAACTTCCCCCTGACGTCCAACCTCAATCTTCCCTCCCTCAACTTCAAACCATTTCCCCCTGTCCTGCTGTTATCTACCCTTTCAAAGAGTTGACTCCCCTCCTGTCTGTAGGCTCCCTTTAGGTACTGAAAGGCTGCACTGAGGTCACCTCGCAGCCTTCTTTTCTCCAGGCTGAACAAGCCCAGCTCCCTCAGCCTGTCTTTGTAGCGGAGGTACTCCAGTCCCCTGATCATCTTTGTGGCCTCCTCTGGACCCTCTCCAACAGCTCTCTGTCTTTCTCATACTGGGGGCTCCAGACCTGGACACAGTACTGCAGATGGGGCCTCACAAGAGCAGAGTAGAGGGGGACAATCACCTCCCTGTCCCTGCTGGCCACCTCTCTGCTGATGGAGCCCAGGACACCATTTGCTTTCCGAGCTGCAGGAGCACACTGCTGGCTCATATTAAGCTTTTCATCCATCAGGACCCCCAGGTCCTCCTCCGCAGGGCTGCTCTCAAGGGCTGCTCCTTGCAGTCTGTATGGATGCCTGGGATTGCTCCGGCCCAGGTGCAAAACTGCACTTTGCCATGTTGAACCTCATCAGGTTCACCTGGGTCCACCTTTCAAGACTGTTGAGGACCCCCTGAATGGCATCCCTTCCTTCCACCGTGTCAACCGCACCGCTCAGCTTGGTGTCATTAGCAAACTTTTCTAACATCACATTGTCCTACAGCTCCTGCCCCCTCTACCTGAACTGGAGAAAAACAAGAATTCATTTTATTTTGCTTCTGTCTTATCTGCAAACAAGATAGATTTTAAGGCAAGTTTGCAGAGCCCCACTTCATGCAGCAGTGTGAAGTGGGCTGGAGGCTGTTGGCCTGCAGTGCTGAGGCTGCAGCACAGCCCTCTCAGTGTAAGCCTCTCAGTGCTCCAGGCTGCAGATCTGTTGCTGTTTCTCCTGCAAGGACAGAAGTGTAGTTATCTCACTTCTTACAGATGGAGGAAATGCATTTCTGCACCTTTGTGCTGAAACTGGACTTCTCATCATGCATTCAGATACTGAGACCTCCTGGAGTACTGTTTCCTTGAAATTTTCCTAAATACAACAAAAGCACTTCTTTGCAATGCCAACGCTTTTCCAGGCAGCAGTTGGGCGAACCCTGGGAGAAGAGCATTCTCCCTGGCTGTGTTCTGTTCCCCTCTGTGTTTCCCTGTTGCGCCACGTTTATTTTTTTCCCACATACACTCACTTGCCTTCATTCCAGCAACTACCAGCGAACAATGGATCAGTCAGTTTCCTCCCGGCTGCATGGTGACAGCTGCGCTCAGCAGACTCCGGGACAGAGGCAGTCAGTCCCGCTGGGCAGCCAGACATTGTTCTGCATGGAAATTGGGCAGCTTGTGAAAATGTCACATTGCTCTGCCTGGGGTGGCCTCCAGCAAATGGACACTAATGAGGCCTCTATGGTTCTGTGTTCATAGATACAAGGTAATGGGACTGAAGAAAATTGCGGGAACACCTCCTGTGGAGTGATGAACCGGAATCCGACAGCAGCACTTAAGGACACATCGCAAGTGCTGAAGACAGGCCCCGTAAAAAAGTGCTTTTGTACGACAGGTGGTGAACTTCAGGACCACGCGGAGTTTCGGCGGAACGTGGGTAAACTCCTGGGCCTCGCGCACCGAAGAACAGCGCTCAAGGGAAGGCGGCGCTGCGCGCGGCCCTCGAAGAGGAGCAGGACGACCCCAGGCGGAGGAGCGGAGACGTCCAGCCGCGGCACCGGGCACCGCCCCGCGGTCCTCCGCTCCTCCCCCAGCGCTCGGCGCCGCGCGGGGCCATGGCGGACGGGAGTTGCTCTCGAGCCCCGCGGGCGGGCGGGCGGTGAGCGGCCGCAAGGGGATGGGGACGGCCGGGGCTGGGCTCGGCACGGTAGTGCGGGCGGCGGACGTGAGGGACGCAGGAGGGAGAGGAGGGGTTGTGCGGAGGGATTGCGCGGCTCCCGCCGCTGCCGCTCACGCCGTTGTCTGCCGGCAGCGCCGTGCCCGGAGCGGAGCCGCCGCGGGGCCACGTCGACACGTCGGGGCTGCTGGAGTGCCGCCGCTGCCGCTACCTGCGCACGGGCCGGGGTGAGCGGGGCCGGGGGGAGGCGGGGACGTCTCCTTCTGTCCCAGTGCGGCGGGCGGCCCAACCCGGCCCTGCCTCTGTGCCGGCGCATGGCGGCAGCAGCCCAGCACGCCTCTCCTTGCAGCCTGCTGCCAGCTGGTGGGAGCGCTGCTCGCCGCGCTGATCCTCGTCTGCAGCTCCGTATCCTACGGCTCGGTGGGCGGCTACACGGGCGTCCCCGGCCAGGGCGGCATCTACTACTACATGTACGGCGGGGCGTACAGCGGCTTCAGCGGAGCAGACGGGGAGAAAGCCCAGCAGCTGGACCGGCGTTTCACCCAGCTCAAGATGCCAATAGCCAGGGCGGCGATGGCCGTGGGAGGAGCCCTCCTGGTCTTCTCTTCCGCGCTGATTTTGGTTGGCGTTGTACGGCTACCGTGGCGTTTTCCTGCATGGCTCCTACTGGAAGGCGTCCTGGACACAGTGGTTGCAGGGGGTTTGCTGTTTGCTCTGTACTGTTTCTTCCATCATCTGCTGGGGTTTTATGATTCATCAGTGTGCAAAGACAGAGCACACCTTTACCAAAGCAAAGGCTATCAGGGCTTTAGCTGCAGCATGCATGGGGCAGAGATTGCTGCTGGCCTCCTGGGCTGTGCGGCTGTCGTGACATTCCTGCTTGGTGCAGGCCTGGCTGTCAGAGGGTACGGAATAGTTCACAAACTGAAACAGAAGCCAGAACACATGTATGAAGAGTAGAATTACTCCTCTGCTCCAGTAGTAGTCCTGATTTTTGCCAGCCTTGTGGCATGCTTTTACTTGCTTGGGGACAGTGCCTTCTTATTACTATAACAAAGCATTCACCAAAAGCATAGCTCCAAATACAGTGAAACCAAGCCGTTCAAACTTAAATTTGCACAGTTGAATTATTAGCGGACACATACAGATTGTCTTTATCTGGTGGCTGTTCTGCCTCTCCAGCACATATCTGAGAGAGAATGCATTGCTAACTGCTGTTCTTATAAACTCAGTAATGCACAGGCTTTGTCTAAATAGCAAAACTAGTTTTGAATGCTTGCAGCCTAGGAAGATAATTCAGCTTTGGAGAAGCCCTTGTTTCTGAATGTCAATGACTGAAAAGAGAGATCACATACCTGAGCTCTGGGTTTCCAACATCATACCCACATACCCTCCTAGCAGTAGGGTAATTAATGTCAGTAGTCACTCAGAGCACATCAAGTAGCATGGGTAGGACGTGTTGCAGACACATGCTGGTGAACAGCTTCCTACAGCTGAATCTTTTACAAAGGGACTGTGACTGTCCACTGAGAATGGAACTCTTAAAAGTGAGCATTGAAGCTGATGGTTGCCAATTCCTGCTTTGTAAAGGTCTCTTGGTGCTAAAGGGGCAGCTTTAACATGGCATTTATATTGCCATCAGAGACTCCTGAAATAAACTTGTAGGGTGGTCAGCTTAATTTGTGCCTTCTTTTTACTCCCTTCTGGTGAGGGCACCTCTCTGGATGGAGCACTCTGTTGTGTATACTTGTATACAACCTTTTTGCCTAAGAGCCCAGAGTTTGACTCATCAGACGTAAGTTTTAAGAGCTCACAGAGGTGATTTAAGAAGAAGGTGTGTTGTTTGCAAAACATTTTTAGTGTACAAGGTAGGGAAACGAGACTGATTCTGTGTTGTTTATGAACAAATAAAGGTGAATTTTCTCTTCAGAACTTTGTTGGTTTTGTTTGTTTTTGTAGACTCATCAAAGAAGAGAAGACTAGCACCAGATTCAGGTATCATGCTCAGAATGGAAAGCCATTTCAGAGCAGTGCCCACAGAGTGCATTAACCCCGTGAGAATTAATCTCCACTGGTTTAACAGGCCAACTCCATCTCTAGAGGAGAAAAAAAAAATAAAAATCCCCAAAGCAGCATATTAAAAGCATGCTTTGTCATAGATTTACCTCCAGTTTCACCATTGACTAAATCTTCGCAATTTCTGAAGTCATAGAACACTACTGCAACCAGAAATACAAAAGTAAATTCTACACTGTAACACCTCAGGTGACTGCTGCTTCCTTTTAGCAGCCATATGCACTCAGCATCTGAATGCATGGATTTATGTGGACAGGCCACTGTGGCCCTATTTCTTCTATTGATTCCATACTGCTTGCTTGCTGCACTTACTTCTAAAGAGCTGTGTTATTCACAAGTTCGCAGGGACTCCTCTGGTAGGGTACAGAGAGCTGCCCAATATTTGGTACTGCTAACTCTACTCTCAGTGATCTGCATATACGTTTTGTATGGAAGGCTGACTGAGTAGAAGTAGCACAGAACTCAAGGAGAGGGACCTTACAGCACAACTATGGCTACCTCTATGTGTGATTGGGATATTGCACACACTCCCTCCAGTGCAGTAACAGACTCAGCATATATAGTTAGACAAAAGTAAAAATCTTTATTGCTACGTCATCTGAAAAGTTGATGCAAAAATATTCTTCCTTCCTGAACTACTCTATACAACTGAGTAAAGAATCATCAAAATAATGTTTTCCAGCAATGGTATTTGCCTCTCCAATGCAGTATACACAAAGGCCACATTGCCGAAGGTGCATTCATGGAACAGTCCGTTCCTGTATACTGTAAAAGAGGAATTATTACCACTGCATGCTAGAGTGGGATACATGAAGTGTTTTCCTTTTTAAAACAGAAAGCGTGAAAAAATATTGTAAGTGGAGTGCTGCAATAATTCTTTAACGTGCACTGGGTCATGAGTCAGAACAGCAACTGTTTTAAAATGGAAAAAAAAAAAAAGGAGAAAAATATACCGAAGTCTTCAGACTGCAATGGAACAGCAGACAATGACTGCCAAAATGCAAGAGGTGAACCTACTGTCCAGGAATGCCCTCTGGCAAGTGACATGAAAGACATCGCCATCCAGGAGGAGTGCAGAAACGTCTGGAAGTCCCAGGGCTTTAACTGTGTCTTCAAATCCCAGGCACTAGAAATATTTCAGGTCTCACAGCAGACCTTCCCACAGAGAGGGAAATACCCACTTCATGGAACTGGATTTTTCCGTCCTGTCTGGTTGAGGACTCTAATCAGATTTCAGCAGTCTGCAGCATCTCCCCCAGGTCTGTTCCAGGCACTGGGCACAACTTTGATGGTATGTCTTATCCTCAATACTCAAGCCCAAACCAGGCACCAACTGCCTTTACTGGCTCTTTTTGGTAGCTTCTGGTCAGACCAGGGCACGCAGGTCAGTGCCTCCAGCAAGCCTGTTCTCAATGAGCTTGCTTAGCAATAGGGCCAGAACTGCTCAAGGGATGGAAAGACAAGTTCCACAGCCTAACCTTATTGTGGCCACCTGGAGCACAACAGCTCTGGCAACACTCAATGACCCCACACTGAGAACCTCCAACAGTAAAAAAGAATGGAACATGCTTAGTGGTGTGGCTCTATGGAAATGATGTCATCTGCAAGAGCCACAGAGAATTCAGGGAAGACAGCAGAAGAGAACAGGAGAACTGTGAGGTAACACACCTTCTATCCTCTGTTATGAGCCCCCCTGCTAAACTTTCCCATCCACATGTGTTCCCACATATAGCAGTGCCAATCAGAAGCCTGAGATGTATGTCCAGTGTTAATAAGGAAGACAAAGGAAGTTTGCTGTCTTCAGAGAGGCCAAAAAACAAAAGGAGGTGCTACCCAGAATAAGAGCAGCAGTTCACAGTATCAATCTGATTGGAAGCAGTGATGGACTCCACAATTTTGCACAACAAGCCATATTCTGCCACAAATGTTCACACCTGTATGAAATGAGCTCCCTTTCTGCTGCAAAATCAGAAACAGAGCTAGAGAAAAGGCTGAGTAGTGGTTCTATGCATTCCATTTGGAGAAGCAGATCAAAAACTTGCATGCTCTCTTGTGGAGCTTCACTTAATCCTTCCTACTGAACTAGGAGTGACATGTCGTGTCACGTCACTCATGATGAACTCCCCATGAGACATACCTGTCTCACACAATGCTAATGGTTCAGGCTGGCAAGGACACACTGGATTTTACACATCAGTGCAAGAAGGAGTCCTGATTTGCACTGACATCTACCATTCTCCTAGTGCCAGGTTCACCACAATCTTATTCAGAAAGCAGCTTACATTCCTGTATCAATCCCACACTGAACAGAGCAGGTAGCAGACACTATTGGACTTGACACAGATACTTGGTGACACTGTTGCCAGCAAATGAACTGAAAGTTACTGTCAAATACACTGAGGTGAGCCATTTCTGCATACTTAACATGAGGAGAACCTTAAGAAGAACTGAGTTTTGTTCTCTGAAACTTTTCTTTCCTCTGCCTGAGGAATTTAAAATGCTGCTTCTGTGATCCTAAGAGTGAGCATTTCTCTCCAAGTAAAACAGACAATTAAACATGGCCAGAACTCACGAGTTTGGAAAAAAGATGGGTTGTTTCATGATTACACCATAACCAGTACAAGGTATATCCCAAAAGGTTGCTCTCAAGTATGGTAAAAATACACCCTTTTTCCCCGAGTGAGAAATTCAAGCAGCTCTGAAGTTTAAGCATAACTCCTGTAGATTTTGTCAAAAGATCTATATTATTGGAATCCCACAGGTTGTCTGCACAGCATCCTTTCAATTCAAAGCTTGAACTTGATCCAAAAATACACAACTCAAGCTCCTCAGAGACCTTGAGAGGAAACTTTCACATTTTCTTCATAAATATAATTAATAAAGAAGAAAAGGCACTAGCCCACATTATAGTCCGAATTATTGCACCAACGCTGTTATGGGGCAGCTGCTGTTCAGCCCTCTGCCAAACAGGGAAGACATCTGCATGCTTTGGAGGCCATAGACTTTTCACAAGATTATTACATAGAGAATCCATTTACCCCTTGCACCAAAAACCTTAGTGGAACCGTGTGGCAGCTGCAGGCTGGGCATTTCATCATTAGTGGGACTGTTTTAAAAACCTCTTCCCCAGTGCTGATAAAGATGTTTTTCAGGTGAAAAGTTGTTTTGTTTTTTTCTCTTTTTTTCCCTTCCTTTTCCATTGAAGACGAAGTAGAAACAGAGATATACTAACAAAGATACACCTCGTTGGTGGCCAAATTTGGCACACATCACAAAATACAGGTTGCTCTGGATTTGGACCATGACTCCTATTTACAGATGCAAGCAAAGACTGTCATGGCTGACAATGCAGTTAATGTTGGTGGAAAAGAGTACTGAAAGCTTCCTCAGCATACAAAGAGCAGCCCAACTGCTTGCTAGCCTTAGGGCAATGTACCACTTACACCTCAATTTCCTCTTAGACTGAAACCAGCAGAAACTCATGGTCTCATGTCACGTTTTCTGGATACAGGAAGCCTCTACTATGAGGTACACGTGACAAAGGTTGACAAGGTGCTGAGCTGGGTCTGTGATCTGCAGCTAGAAGCAGTAGCTCTATATGTTTCTCAGCCACTAAGTCCAGAGCTGATCCTTCCCATGTTCCATGTAAAATGCAGCAGTAAACACCCACTTATAATCCAGCTGAGTTTTCTCATCCTGCATAGGCTGATCCCATTATAATTCTCACTCTACCCTGCACCAGTGCTCATCAGAACATCTGTACCCTGAATCCTCAAAAGCCCTAACAATACTTACTGGGAAAATCAGCTTCCCCACTCCCTCCCACCTGCTTTGTGGACAGGGTACTGGAGTGCTCTCTCCCCTGGCCCTAATAATAAAGTGCTGTGCTGAAGGGGAAGAGAACAGCTTAAGTGCAATCAATAAAAGTGCTTGCAATTCATGTAGGAAACCATTCTTGGGTCAGCTTCATTCCAACTGGCTGTATTCTTTCAAGAAACAATGAAATCAGGAATTGCCAGGAGGGCCTGTGTCAGAAATATTCAGACTCCAAACACTGCATATTGGCCCCTCAACAGCCTTCCCTTTCCCCCTCCCGCAATACACCAGCCCCTTTCCTGCAGAGCTGGCAGAACCTCAGGCTTTAAGGAGTAAGAGGGAGGCACTGGAATACCTGCCTTCTTTCTAGTGCTTGCATAATTTCCAGACAGTTCTGAACAGAACACAGCTATCTGGGCACTCATAGAACAGACTACAGCAAAAAGTAGACAGCCCAGACCGTAGCACTCCCAGTTTTTTCTCCGCTTGATTAAGGAAGCAACAGATGCCTGTATGCCTTGCAGAGCCCAGGTCCCCTTAGGGGCATGACAGCCCTTGCACGATAGAGCTTCCTGGGACACACAAAGCGGGAGTAGTACTTGTAGGATTACAAAGCTGTGTCAAACTCCTCTGTCAGAGCCACTGCAGGCTCTTCTTTCTGCTCCTCATCTGCTTCATTCTCCTGGTGCTGCTTCATTTGTTCTTTCACTTCCTCCTCCAGATCAGGTGGCACCACAAATTGATCCTCTGGCTCCATCTGAGATGGAGCAGCAAAATAACCTGTCTTCTTCTTGGGTGCCTCTGTAGCTACTTCAATGAGGTTAAGGCTCTCCTCCAAGGGCACTATGGAGCCATTGGAAAGCTTCTTTCCATAGAGACAGCACGTAGAAGGAGATTTCTGCAGTTCACTCTTTTCCTTGACCCCTCCATGTGCAGCTATGCTGTTTATGCTGTTCTGTCTCTGAATGATAAGGACAAGTCCAGAGTCATCCTCTACCCCTGCAGCAGAGGAGCTGTACTCTAAAGCAAGAGGTTCAAACTCCAGACCCTTGCCTTTACAGCAGTGGATGTCCACCTCTACCTCCACTTTACTGCCATTTGACATCACACCTTCCACAGGCTGCTCATCGTCACTATCCAGGCCATTGTCAGACTGGTTACTGGAGAAGGTGGCACTGGAAGGTTGGCGCTGAAAGATGCTTGAGGGGAGCAGAGGATGTAGGCTGCAACGTCGCTCTTGTCGTGGTAGCAAACTGCCATCAAGACCAACAGCATTGTGTTCATCTGAAGCAGTAGAGCCCACCTCACTGCTAACCTCAGAAGCAGACAGTTCACTACTGAACTCTGAAGCGATTCCGCTGCTAGAGGAAGGCGTTGCTGTCTTGGCAGTGGTGGAACTAAATCCCCCAGGGCCTGGTAAAGAGAGACCATGCATCTCACAGGTGCAGTTGTCCTCACTGATGTTCAGATACACCACCACTGCACCTACATTGTCCTGGCAACCGTAGCTTTGGGCTAATGTGCAAAGTTTCTTTGCAGCAGCTAGAGGGTCATGTAGATGGCGCACAGCTGAGACAGCCTCCGTGTAAGAAAGGTGTTCCCACAGTGCCTTGTTCCCTAGAAGCAGCAGCTCATCTTGTACAGTCAGTGGAATGGAACTGACATGTGGCTTGGGCAGGATCCAAGGGTGCAAGTATGTGCAGCCTAGCATCCGAGTACAGCAAGTCACACCATTTACCTTATTGTCCTGCAGACAAGAGAAACAAAGCAGTACAATTAGATCTGGTATTAAATCATTTGGAAAGCACTCTCAACCTGCCCGTGAACTACTTTGGAGCCTTGAGAAATGCCAGTACACAGGTAACATCAGCTACTGTATAGGAGAAAGGGATCCAGGTCCAGGATTCAGTCTAAGTGCTACAGAGTTTAACAGAACACATGGACAGGTTATCCCCGTCAGAATCCCTTCCAGCAGAGAGCCTCTAACCTTTTTAAAGACCTGCAGTGCATAAAGCCAGTACGAATGGCACTGATTTCTCAGTTCTTTACCGACTACGTATTTTCCAGTTCTTTTGAACTTCCCTCTTCCTAGTTTTTAGAAAGTTAACCTTTAAAATGGTTCCTGGAGAATTCTCCAACGTTTTTGCATAAAAAACACTGAACATCTCAGCTTTTTTTTTGTGTAAAACTTTCACCTGTGGCTACCTGATATCCACTTTCATATGGCTCAACAGGCACTAATCCCACAGATGGTCCACCAAGAACAAGAAAGTATGAACAACAGATCACAGATACGTAAAAAACTAATGAAAAGAGAAACAATTTGACCACAGATACGTTAAATGTGACCATGAGCTGGTGTCAACAGAGGAGGAAGGGAAAGTGCCCTATAAGTAACCTTTAGGCTCAGTAAGGACTATCAATATATAATTAACAAGATAGTAATGAGATTGCAGCTACTCCTTCTCAAACCTAGAATCTTCTAGCTCCATCATACACATGTTCAGCAAAGATGAAATAGAGTAACTAATTAGAAACTATAATGATAAATAGTTTTGTAAACAGCTATGCATAAATAACAATGCTTCTACTTTATGCTTGCTTTACAGAAGACTGTCAAACACTTAAATCTGTGCAGAATTAAAACAGAGACGTTCACGTGAATTTTGACTGTGTGCTTACTGTCTATGCACACCAGGCACAAAATCACTCTCTAATGGGAATAACACCTTCAGTGAGTAAAACACGGAAGACATCCAAAGAAAGATATGTGAGTTATGGTTTTCATGACATAGGATAGATTAGATACTTTGAGTTTTGAGAGAAGATGATTTCTCAGGCCCCATTCTGTTCCTCAGTGGATCTTTTCCACACTCACCTATGTCATGAACAGTATTACGAACCAACCTCCACATCCCCATTTATTTCCAGATATGTTTTCTTTTTTCTCCCCCCTCATCCATGGCATTCTGTACCTGTAATTTTCAGGCTATGATGGGTATTTAAGGAACATGCAATTCTGAACAGCTAATGAGCAAGAGAAACAGAGCATGAAGCAATGGATAAGTCGTCTAAAGACCTTCACACCACCCTCTTTCCTGCAGTGTTATGCAGACAGTGAAGCTCAGAATGGCAAGTACTTGAAACAAGCTTTTACTAGAGGGTGGAAATTGAAGTGAGGGGGCTCCAAACCAACCTCTGTTATAATTGCTTTTTGCTCCTTGATTCTCTTGGCCTCTTCAGTACACTGCTCAAGACTGAAGACTTTGGAGAGGAGCAGTGGTTTTCCACTTCGGCACAGAACAGCTTGGCATGTTCCCACATTGGCCACAGTCAGAGAAAAGGTGCTCGCTGGATCAGCTGTATCATGATGAATATAGCAAAGGACAGCAGAGGAACCCAGCTTCTGCCCAGCCATGCCCAGCTTCCTGTTGAAGGAGAAGATATAGGAAGGCTCCAGACTTCACTACAGGTATTTCGGAGGGCTGCCTCACTCCACCTAGCACATTATCTGATGCACCTATACAGGTCCAAACCAGGACCAGCTTGCTCACAGTCATACCTGTGAGAGACCAAGAAGGTGTTGGACATGAACAGTGTGTCTGACTGCTGAACCTCCTCCAGGAGCACATCAGCCATAGTGCACTGCAGCAGGCGTGGCAGCTCCTCGTTCTTGTCACCATCAAACATGCCATACACAGCCTCCATCCCTTCTGCAAAGCTCCCCAGTGCCAGGGACGACACACACAGCCTGTTAGAAAAGCATACAGGCAAAATTAGTCTGCCTCAGAGGACTGTATGGTCTCCAAAACCACAGCCATCAGTATCTTGCCACGAGTACTGTTCTCACAAAGCAACAAAGCCACTGCCTTGACACCCACCGCCCCACAACATGTTCAGCTGTTGTTTATTACTGGAACGCCTGAATTCTCTTTGATCACACTAAGAGAAAAACAGATGTAGTATGCATGCAATAGCAAAAGCATCTGCTAGAGTGGAAAGCCTTGCCCAAGGGTCCTAAGATAGGCATGAGAAACGAGGGTAAGCAACGTTGACACTAAGCAAGAGATACAGAGAGATTAGAATGGATGAGCTACTCAGCAAAACATGTCTGCTTGGATGCTTAGCAATGCACTTCACCTAGCACCTCAGAGACAAAGTGTCAGGGTTCAGCAGACCATGATACTCACTTATTTCTTTGCCCTGCCATCTCAGCTACTCCATGACTCCAAAAAGTAGAAGTGAGAGCTGAGTCTGCTGTGAGGGAAGGCTTAGCATCAATCTTCAGTGTGGTAATGTGACTATGGAGAGAGAAGAAAAAAATTAATTCTTCTCTCCTAGACGCCATGGTGAACAGCTTGTTCCAAAGGGCCATGTCCACTCCAGAATTTTGGACAGCAGCAAAGAGAGGAATTTAAAGTCTTGGCATTCTGAAGATGTCAGAATAAACATGCCAGACACAGCTGGGAGAACTTCCATTTGAGAAGTTTTTTGCCCTGATGATTTGAACCCAGCCCTTTCCCTTACTACAGGATAGAAAGCTTCAGCTGCCTGAGGCAGGGCACACTAAAATGACACAATGTTGTGTAATATACATTGCTATCCCATTTCCTCTCCTGGAAGACTTCCCCTTTCCCATACCTGTCACTACTGGCTTTGCAACTCCATGACTCTCACCTGAAGATATCCAGTGTCTTGTGTTCTAGCACCAGGTTTGCATTTCCAGTCAGGTCTAGCTCTTGCAAAGTAGCTGGCAGTGCCTCAGGGATTAGGATTTCATTTAATTCATTACAACTCAAGTCCACAATCTGAAGTAGAAAAAAAAAAAAAAAAAGCATGATGGCAAAGAACATATTCTCTGTTTTTTCATGTGATCAGTTACCAGGTATTCCAGTGCTCTGTGCTAACATCAGATGATCCCACTACCAATTGTATCCCACAAACAGCTCATGAAAATGATGATGACCTATGAGCCAAGGTCACAGGCAGTGACGATGAATGAGAATTGAGCCATCTTCAGTCAGTTAAAAAAGGCAACAGATCTTGTACGTGTTTTTTGTGCCCTCTTCATGAGCTGACTGCGCAAAACATTGAGATCTTCAGTTGCTCTTTTAGCAGTTACTTTTAATTCTCCTACCCAAGCTTCCTCCTGATATCTCATTACCTTTTAGGTAAGAATACCTGTATATGAGGTAAATGCAGGATCTCTGGAAAGATGCTGATGTCATTAGAGTGTGCAATAAGTGTATGAAGTAGCTTGCAGTTTGCCACGGTTGTGGGAATTGTTTTCAGTTTGTTGCCACTCAGATTCAGCTCTTCCAAGTGTTCTAGCTTACTGAGTTTGCTGAAAGGGAACAATAGAATATTGTGTCTTAGAGGCCAGAATTTATCACTTTCTGGACCTGCAGATACAGCATCCACAGAGACATTTCTAATTTCTAATTCATTGGTATGAGACCAAAAGTCATGTGTTTACCTTGCAGGGAAAGTCTGAAGGTTGTTGTTTGCCAGATGCAGGATCCGTAGGTTCGGGTGTCCCACCAAGACAGGGATGCATTGATCTGTGAGGTTGTTATTGGTCAAGTAAAGCAGCTGCAGCATGCTCAGACTCTCCTCCCCTGTACATGCAGAGGGCAAGGACTCCAGGCTATTTGCAGATGCATTCAGGCACCTGAGACTAACCACAGCAAATGCAAAACAAAACAAAACAAAACAAACCACTTCATCTAAACCACTCCACTAACAGCAGGAAAAGTAGCTATACAGCTATAAAATTGCCTATGCAGATGGAGAAAGAGCAGTAGGCAGGCAGGTCAGACAACAGCGTAACATCCCTAATCACGTTAAGATTTATGAGTCCACAAATGACCATTAGCTACATGTCACTGCAGATGCAGTTTTACAGTAAACAGTGGGTACTGTAAAATAGATGGAGTAAGTGGGTAATAGAGGTGGAAGAAGACTACACAAACTTTTACTCTGAGTCTTTTAAGAAGGGTTGACTCAAGTCTGAATAGACCAATAGCACGGGTCTCTGTTGCTGTTTTTCTGAGACCTGTTGTATTTCTGCAGTAACATCTGAAAATCTGTACAGCTTTCCTTTGCTCCCGAATTAATAAATTTGTTCTAAAGACAAAACTTGCCAAGCAGTAATGTGACCTTAGAAGCAGTTGCAACTGAAGTTAATACCATGGCTGGCTGTTAGGTTAGGCACATATCTATTTTCCTGTAATTAAATATTAACATGGACTGATTCTCTCACACCAACTGGGTGATTTCTCATAGGACCTGAGTTACCTCATCATAATCTTTCATGCAAATGCCAATAAAGCCCACAGCACCTCACAAGGAAAGTCACGCAAATATCTCTACTAGCTTTCACAGCTTCAAAGGCTAACACAGAATACCCATGATACTGTCACTCACTTCAGAGCCTTTATAAAGAGCATCTCGGGGAGTTTAGTCAACAGGTTGTGTTGAAGGTCCAGCACCTCCATTGGAATGTGCTCTAGAAGAGGTGGAAGGCTCTGAAGATTATTGTGCCCCACTGTCAGTTTCCGAAGGCTCAAGCTGCTGAGGATCCTAGAAAGAGAGGGTATGCTAGTTCAGCTTGGTTCAGTCCTCTTCCCCATCCACAGAATGGGAAAAGGGAATATTTAATCACATATTTGACTGTACAGCAGAGAAAAATTGAAGTACGCCAATCCATAAAATACAAACAATGACAAAGCAGAAATATGTAGTAAGATGCTTCAGTCACTCTATGCTCAGAAGCGTATCTGCACTTCCCTTTGTGCTACTGCAGATAGACTCGAGTCTGTGTGCACATACCCAGCATTCTTTCAGATAGACAAAGAAGAGATGAAAGCCACAAAGTATAGGTTTAAATGCCTCTTTAAACTTGTAGGCAGAAAGAAGCGCTTCCCCTGTGCCAGCTTAGATTCAGAACTTTAATGTACTACTTAGCACTTCTGTAATATTTCTGATGCTGTTACATTTTTCAGAATTATAGTGCTTATTGAAAAGGCCTTGATCCCCATTAAGTAATAACTGATGTTTTCAGAAAGGGCACCTGAACACAATTGGATGCAGCCTAGAACTACCCTGCCTTTTTCAGGGAGGTGATAACTTGGAATTACAACCTGATAGCCCTGTACAGAACAGCTTTGAAGCATTAAATGCCAAAGCTGCATTAGTGCACTGCTCCACATAGGTCAATGAATTCAGCTGCTTTCTGATTTCATAGAATGGTTTGGGTTGGAAGAGACCTCTGAAGCTCACCTAGTCAAATTTCAACGCAGCTAACTACATTGGGCAAAAAGCTATTCAAATGTAAATACACCAATTCCCACACTCAAGCTGACTCATCCAGATCTGGCTTCTCTGTTCACACTGATTGACACCACTTTGGTACAGTTCTATTTTCAGATGATTAAAAGACAACTTTATGGTGATCTATAACCTGTTGTGCAAGGCTTTTTTTATGCTTTAATCTGCTGGATAACCCTGATAGGTCAAAGTCCACGTTAGTGAAGTTGTAACTTGAAACAAGATATACCTACAGTGTTGATGGCAGACACACAAGGAAGAAATCCCCAGTGGACGCAGTAAATTCCAGTACTTAAAAATCTCTAAAAATATTTGAATTTTTAAAAATATGTATTTTGAGTCTGATTTCCACATATTCGTTATGTGTACCACACTTCAAATGTGATCTTTTTTATACAACACGGGAAGGAGCAGCACCTATTAGCGCAGGTCCAAAGGAGGGCCATAGAATCATAGAATCACTCAGGTTGGAAAAGACCTTAAAGATCATAGAGTCCAAACACAACTAACCAGACTACCCTAACTTGAACAAACTTCCTCTAATTTGTTGTTGTGAGGACCCAACACTTGATCCTATCAAAATCACCAGGGACTGGCGCATTCTCCTATGAAGGCAGGCTGAGAGAGTTGGGGTTGTTCAGTATGCAGAAGAGAAGGCTCCAGGGAGACCTTACACAGGCCTTCCAGTATTTACAGGAGCCAATAGAAAAGATGGGGAAAGACTCCATCAGGGATTGTAGCGACAGGACAAGTGGTAACTGTTAAACTAAAAGAGGGTAGTTTTAGGTTACATACTAGGAAGAAATTCTTCACTACAAGAGTGGTGAGACTGGAACAGGCTGTCCAGATAATGTGAATTCAGTATTCCTGGAAGTACTCAAGGTGAGGTTGGATAGAGCTTTGGCCAACCTGATCTAGTGGGCGATGTCTCCTACCATGTCACGGAAGCGTGGTAGCACTGGATTATCTCTAAGGTTCCATCTAATCCAAACCATTCCACGGTTCTATCATCCATCAGTAAAGGTAAATTTATACGTTCTCTTGCCTTTGATGCACATAGTCTTGTCTCTTACATCCACTAGAGTGTCATTGCTAAGAACATTTCCTATGCCTGCTGCTTTAACTACTTCAACCGTTTGCATTTCTTCGCTGTAATCTAGCATCGCATTCACATTTCAACATAGCTGACAAAGACACTCTCATTCATTACAACCACACTCTCTACTAAACATGTGTTCAGCCAAGAACATCTGGGCTTTGGTTCTCCCCACAATATCCCTTGTACCTCGAAGAAGTCACTATAAATACAAAACAATAAAATAAACAAAATACTACAAAATCATATTCGTTCTTGGCTCCCAGTTACTACTTTGCTGCAGAAGCTGAAATGGGAGCAGGCAGAAAGGAGTTGGCTTATGATGTTTGTGAAAGCTGCCTTTGCTATAAACTACATAGTATCTTATTTAACTAGTGAAAACTCTGGAGTGATATAAGGTATGTTAGTGCTTCATCTGTAAGTTGAGCTTCACAGATGCTACTGTAACACAAAGTTAATTCACAGCAGTGTGTTTTACTTCAGGTGCAAACTTCTGGCAAAGGATAGAACTATTTGGTCTTTGTTAATCAAAATTTGCAAGTCAGTTCTTTCAACACATGAATGCAAAGTACTTTGGAAACTTCACAGAAAAGTTAAGTAGATTCTCTATCTGCACAACAAGGAATAAAGAGGAATAGCACTGCTTCTCTTTTTCCACTCAGCTCCCCATAAAAGGATGTTCAGATATGTACAATAAAATAGTCTGCTGACCTTGATGGGAGCTCCACAAGGAGGTTGTAGCTCATATCCAAAATTTCCAGTTTCTTTGCTTCACAGGCCCAATCTGGAACACACTGCAGCTGATTGCTGAGAAGAGCAAGGGGAAAAAGCTAAATACCAACACCTGATAAGGCATATGCCCTGTCTGAACAGTGCACTGCACTGTTGACAGCTAAATGAAAAATAATAGGTAAAAAATGCACCACAGTATCTGAGCTACTCACACGGCATTTATCTCTTGGCCAGCTGCATAATGCAATATGATTGGTAGGAATTACTGTTGCAAGGCTCTGATGATCATACTTTTGTTTTCTTTCAAGCACCAATATAGCAGAATCAGCCACCTTATGCTACCCAGCTAACATGCTTCAAATCCAAACTGAGGTGGCAGGTGATCAGATTCCCTATTTTACAGGTCTGACAATCCTGTTACTATAGGGCAGACATAGGAAATCAAGACAGCAGTCATGATCACCAGCACACAGTCTAAATATTTGCCCTGCACATTCTCACCATTCAGCCTAGTAAGTTCTTGCAGGTTCAGTGGTCCTCATTTGGTCTGTCTTGCTGATTATAGCCTACAGCTGAAGGACAGCCAATCACCTAGATAGGTGAAAACAGTTCAGAGGAGCTTCTGATCTGCAACAATTTCATCATTCTTCAGTACTGGGCTTTCCAGTTCTACTATGAAGATGAAATGCCTTTTCTCAATTGCTCTCAACTCTTTCAAAAGCATAACAGTTCCAGGAAATGTCTGCAGAAAATACCAAAAATTGTTCAGATATTTGCTTTATATTCTGTGGTGTATAGTCACTTACTGGGCAAGTTCTAGACATGTCAGTTGACCAGGAACCGGATAAACACTGACAGATGTGAGACCTGATGAAATAAAGCAAATAAATATTACCGCAGAGCTCAGAAGGAAAACAGCAAAGCAGCACACAGACTAGCTAGTAAGTGACACTAATAGTCTTTACTCTGCAGACACAATGTTTCTACTCATCTTTTCTCAGACAGAGTTCAAACTTCATACATCTATCATATATCAGCACAGCTTCTCGCTGTCCAGCTCTGTCTGCCACACGAACACCAGAATAAAGGAGAACAGTACTTCTACGTGTGGACTCCCAAACAATTCTCACTGGAAGGCAAATACCTTGGTTGGCAACTCAGCACTATACTCTCTTGCTGTTACACAGCCTGTGTGCATATATCCATAATACGATCCCTATGAGTAGACCTCAGAAGCCCCACCACCTATGCTCTCAGTAATATCAGTAAACATTAGCGTTTTTTTGTGAGAGGAGATGTTGTTTCCTTTGTTCCCAGGGCTTGAAGGAAGAAGGCATATGTAGAACATAAGGACACGTACAGTTGTTGTTGGCATACAGAGCCCGAAGGGAGAAGCCACTCAGTGTCAACTCTTTCAGCTTATTCCGCTCGCAGTGCAGCTGCTCCAGGCTACCCAATGAGCTCACATCCAGATATGTCAGTTGATTGTCTCGCAAATCCATGTAAATCACAGAATTGTTCCCCTCCAGAGTGTCAGCTGCTGCTCTCTTCAGGTTGTTCAGCCTAAACACTCAGAAATGAGAGGTAGAGTCAGAAACCAGAACACTGAACACCGTACATGAGTAAGAAAAGAGAAAGGAAGAGCTCCAGCACAGGCTTTCTTCCAAGTACAGCGAGGTGTATGAGTAGCAACAATGGATTTCAGTCTCTAAGCGTGAAAAAGAACAGTTCCTGTCCACATGGCTAGGTGAAGCAGTTCTACTCACTTCCCAGTGTTCAAGAAATTCTGAAGACCACAGTCTATAAATTTCGAGTCAAATCAACGGATGCTTTCTTAACACTGAGAACATGCAAATGCAGAGACTAGATAATACACTGCCTTGTTACAGACAAAAAATTCTTTGTCCCTTTCTGAGAACTCTGCAACTGGCAACCTGGAGGATCTGGAACATACCTCTAGAGAGGAAAAAAAGCAACAGAAGGCTAAGAGAGATCAAAGAGCTACTGAGCTCACAATAACAATATTAAAAGAGGAACTTAGAGTACTAAGTGACATTCTCAAATTCCCACAACAGGGAATTGGAAACTAGGTGATCTTCATGGTCTCTTCCAACCAAAACAATTCTATCATTCAGTAGTTTCGTGCACTGCTCAGCTGACCTTGCTTCTCTAAACAAATCCTGCACATCCTCAGAAATAGAACTCCCTTGAAGTAAAAAGAATCACTAAGTGGGAAAAAAAACCAACATGGGAAAATGTACTATAACATACACAGTTCTCTACTGTAAATAGAAAGTGACGTTCCGTTTCTTTTGTGTATGTGTACCTACACACACTCGCTCCTAAATAGATACACATGTACACACACACCCCCCTACATGGATACAGATGCACACACACAGGTTTACTCTTACCTCAGGTCCACGCTTTTGATGTGACTCATGCGGTTCAGCACTGTAAGGTCCAAGTTCTCTAGCAAGTTCCCTGCCATGGCTATTTTGTCTAGAACTGTGAGTTTCTCACAAATCGCTGGCAGCTCACAGAAGTTATTGAAGGAAAGTCCAAGACAGCTGAGCTGCTGTAGACTTCCAAGCTCTTCTGGTAAGGACGTGAGGAAATTCCCATCAAGCCAGAAGCTTTGGAGACTACAGAAGTGAAAGCCAAAACAAAAACCAACCAATCAACAAAAAAACAACAACAAAAAAGAAAAAATACATTAAGTAACTCAGTGAAGAATAGTGACTGTCACATTTCATGTTTTCAGTGAGTGGTGTGTGGTTATTTTTTAATGGTACCTAACAGTTAACTTTATTATTGTATACATAAAGTACTGGAGTGCTTTTATCATTGATATTTTATAGTCATGGAACTGTGTGTACACAATGGCAAATAATTCCTAAATTATAAAGGAGGCAAACTTCTAATTGTGCCAAAATTCAAAAGTTATTTTAAGCAAAATACAAATCTCTGCTTGCTTTGTAAACAAAGGATATTTACATAATCATTTGTTTTCTACAAATTAAGAAGAACCCATTTAGCATGCTGTAACAGAACAGGCCTACATGATTGCCCATCCCACAGTAACAACAGAAACATTAAGTCATGGACATCTTCATCATACCACCACTGCAGTTTAATATCACTATTACAGCACTTATTTACAGCAACTGCACCTACAGCACAGCTAAATCACAACTCCTACCACCCTAAAGCTATGCTAACACATTTCTTATACACATTTCCAGCCATTTAGAGAGGAGTATTTTCCAGGGTAGCAAAATAAATGGTTTTGAAATTTGCATAGCTTTTGAGACTCCAATCTCTAAAGTGCAATCCTTTTCTTATGACCATGTTCTAACAAAGAACTTTTCTCAAGAGCGATAGAAAAGCACTCTGAGAATATGATGCGTCCCTATAAAGGATGAGGACTCAAGAGATGTGATGCACATCAAGAAATCATAAGTCACCCCACAACAAAGACAAACCCACAAAGAACTAACCCCACAGAGAGCAGAAAAAGCTTCAACGGAAATATATTCATAGGCTTAGAAGCCTTCAAGTCTATTCTAGTTTGGCAAGGTAGCACCTATGATTCAAGACACAGTAACTAATGTAAGTGTCTTCCTAGGCCACTCCACACAGGCAAAATCCATTAGCCATTGTTACAAATCTGGCTTACCCCAGCTATTTTAAAATACTAATAGAATAGAAAGGAAGTCACAAGTGATGACTTGCTATATACCAGTGACTTTTCAAATGACAACCATGTAAACATCTTAACTTTGAAAGAAAAACAAACTTTTCTGTACCTCTTGGGTCTCAGCCTTCCACCCAAGTCAAAACTAGCACTCAGTCTCTGGAACTAACAGGTTGATGAGCACTTAAACTTCTGCAATTAGCCCCTTTACATCAGCTGTGCTACACCAAAACACCAAGGTTTATAACCACAGGAAAAAAAAAGAAAAGAAAAAAGCACTCACTTCAGCAGCTTGCCAATCTGGGTTGGCAAGTGATGAAGTCCATTACAGGACATGTTGAGTTCGGTCAGAGTAGAGATCTCACACAGCAATACAGGAAATTCCCCCAGTCTGTTATGAGACAGATTCAAGCTCTTCAACTGAGAAAACCTAGAGGCAAGAATTTCAGTTAATTATCAAATATCCATAGTCTCAAAGCAAACAATCACAAAGGCTTTTGAAGCCTTTGTACACAACGATATGGTCAGCTGAATCGTTATGGCAGTTTTTACACAAATATTATTTTAAGCCACTGATATTTCATATCTCAGTGGTAATGCTGAGAGTGATCAAATACCATGCTTTTACTACAGAAACAGACAAGAACCTTTAAACCTGATACCTGACAGACTCTCTCTGAGTGACTATGATTAACTAAAAGAAAGCTCTCAGTTCAAAAAATTTACCTTCCAATAATTATTTGGAGTAACACTCTAAATTTTGAAGTTGCATAATAATACATTAACTGGAATGACTCTAAGAATGGATTAAAAGAGAGGAATACCCATTTAAGGGAAGTACAACAGAAGGCCTGGCAGACCTGTGAAATGGAATGGCAAAGAAGCGCCGACTCCGCACTGAGCAGCCTCAGGATCAGCACCCAGAGGTCCTTGAAAGGATTTCCACACTGAAGTGCCACATGCTTGGCAGCCATACCATGAGCACAGCTGTGTGCAAGTACTGGGGCGGCTCTCACAATCACTACAGTCCCACACTTGTGCTTAACAAGGTGTTGCCCTCCTATAACTGCCAGGTCCAAATTCATGAAAGAAACTGAGCACAGGCTGGGGCAATATGCAAGAAATTCCCCTCAAAGAGATCCTCCCTCTTTCTAAGGAAAACAAAAGCAGTTTTCCTTGAGTAACAACCTTGCCATCCCAAACATAACCCATCAAAAAAGAATTCATTTAGGAAATTTATAATGTACTCTTCCAAGACAACTGCAAATCTACCACATTGTTGAAAGAGAAACACATACCTCGTTCATAATGTTCTTTTTCATGAGGCAAGGTTGGAGCTAAATGACCTTTAAGGATCCTTCCATTTTCACTTTTTATTTTGAAGCGTTTTCATATAATTAAATAAAACAAGTTTAATTCACCTTCCTTCTTGTGTTGGGGGCTCCAGAACTGGACGCAGTGCTCCAGGTGGGGTCTCACGAGAGCTGAGCAGAGGGGTGGAATCACCTCCCTCAACCTGCTGGTCACACTTCTCTTGATGCTACCCAGGATATGGTTGGCCTTCTGGGCTGCAGGCACACACTGCCAGCTCACGTTGAGTCTCTCATCAAACAACACTCTCAAATCCTTCTCCTCAGAGCCGCCCTCCAGCCATTCTCCGCCCAACCTGTATCTGTGCTTGGAAGTGCCCCAGCCCAGATGCAGGACCTTGCACTTGGCCTTGTTGGACTCCACGAGGTCGGCGTGGGCCCACCTCTCAAGCCCATCCAGATCCCTCTGGATGGCATCCCTTCCCTCTGGCAGGTCAGCTGCATCATTCAGCTTGGTATCATCTGCAAACTTGCTGAGGGTGCACTCAATCCCACTGTCCATTTCGGCTACAAAGATATTAACACCAGGCCCAGCACCGATCCCTGAGGAATGCCACTCATCACCGGTCTGCTCTTGGACATCGAGCCACTGACCACAGTGTGATCATCCAGATAATAAACATACTCAATACGTTCTCGTTAAATCACAGTTTCCTTAGATGATTTCGAACCTGATCTTCAATTACAGCAGACAGATATTCCTTCTCCCAGTTCTTACCTTTGCTACCTTTCATACAAATTAGTTCCATTTTAAGAGATCTAGAGCAGTTCTCAGGTTTTGGAATCAGCAAATACTGGAACTGCTTTCTCAGGAATTCAACGATAGCTTTTTACATGGTACCTGTTCCTAAAATTAAGCAGCTCTTTTTTCTGAGATAAGCAGACTGGTGAGAAATTGCCCTTAAGAGGTAAGGCATTAAATGCAACATCTTAACCAGGTTTTAGAATTCATCCTCCCGCAGTGATACCAAAGCAAACGCAAAGGGGGGCATAAAACTTTCAAAGCTTCCTACTTCTCCTTTTCACCAACATTCTTCACCAGTAAGAGACAGAGGAATGGATTGCTAACCTCTCATTCAAGCTGTATACATGAGTTATTTAGGTGGTAAGAATCCTGAAATCGTGTTCACTGGTTCCTTTTTTTTTTCCCCCCCCCTCCCCCCCCCTACAGCAGCATAAGAATCAATAATTTCATTTACTGCAGTCATGTTTTCCTTTTATTATGGGTCCTCAGTTCTGGTTTGCGCTCTCGCAGAGCATACTGAGATAACAACAAAGAGATACTGAAACACAGCAACGAAGTCACAATGGGATCTAGCCTCTTTTACAACAGCTCAAACAGGAGCCAGTCTGGGGACAGAAATAGTCCATATATTGCTTTTGCTTGTTTGCAGATTTCAGCTCTATCACCTGACAGAGTCAATGCCAGGGAGAACTGGGTTTCTAACATACCAAATCTATTGTTGACTTACATGCAAGGTCAAGCCCCTTTGCTGATCCTGTGAACTAACAATGCTACATTTTATAAAAAAAGCTCTGTTTTTAACATCATCCAATGTACTTGGAGAAATAGAAAACAAAAGCTAGAATTATTTTCAACAGCTTTTCCAGTAACAACGCATTACAATATATTGAGTATACTTAAGCAAGCTCAGAATTAAAACAAAATTGGACTCTTCTTGGTTCTCAAAGAAATTGCAAAGAATTCCCATAAACAAGCAACTTTTTTCTTACTCATGGATACTTCTTCCTACTCCGTAGGAAGAAAAATGAAATATCCTAGTAACAGGCATTTAGAGATTCAAAATAATATTTTAAAAATTAAAAAAAAAAAAAAAAAAAAAAATCAGACCTGCAGCTCTGCCAAGTTTCTCCAAATATATTTTCCCTAAAGCACAACGGGATCCAAGCAGCACCATTTGACAGTATTACTACAGGCTTCCTAATGGTTTTAGAAATTCATTCAGTGACTCCCTTAAATCTTTTTTAAAATGGGCAGTATATAGACATCAACAAACTAATCTTCCTCTGAATTGAGTTTCTCCAGAATTCATTTAAAGCCGATTTAGTAATACTCTTTCACTTACACAATTACAATACACTTCCATACCATTACATGTTGCCCACTCTCTTAAGAGTCTATTTCAAGTTGCCAAACTAAAACTGGAGCATCGCAGGCCCTCTGCCAATTCCAAACGCACTTTAACAATCAGAACTGAAGTTGGATCTTACAGATCTTCCACAAACTCTTACCAGCAACAGCAGCATTATGCTTTTCCTCACCTTCATTTTGTATCCCTAAATGCTCTCTATTTATCAAGCAGTTTATTAGTTTTTGACCTTACCAGTAGAAATAGAATACCACTCCACAAGGCTCACCTCAGGCAAAACTTAGCATAAATAATTTGTAAAAAGAAATTCACAAATACTGTCAATTGCTGGAAGCTTATACCTGCCTGCACTGCTCAGTCTTGCTTCCTAGTTCCCTCATTTGTTAGAGTTCGCTTAAGATCAATCTTTTACCGTTCCACAACAACAGGCAGTACATTCCCTTCTCTTCAGCCCTGGATGCTCACATCCAGAACTCGAAATGTAAATAAATAAATAAAAATTCTTTGTGTACCTGCAAAGAGAGCCAAGACTGCCTGCTCCGCTTGATCTCATAAAATTGTGTCGTAGGTTGAGGTAGGTGATGTCTTGACTGTAGAAGAGATGCTCAGGTACTTCCTCAAGACTGTAGCATGAAAGATCAACCATGTTAAGTCGCATAGACACAACCTGAAAGGAAGGAGCAAGAGTTGCAGCTGTGCAACAATTCTTATATGGAAGTTCAATGGAAAACCAAAGACTGCAAGCAGTAAATAATCCACAAAAATGGAAGAATCCCCATATACCCTCCAAACATAGGTAGAGTTCAAGCAGGAAACCAAGTCCAGGGAGTTTGAGTTTATGGGACTTGCTACTCCATGACAAGACGACTAAAAAGCTGTATCTGTGGATAAGGAAACTGCTGAGAAAGCAGTCTGACTGCCTTCCAAAGATGTAAACAGCAAAATGAAGCAGCTGACATTGCGTTCTGCTCTTTATGGTCTACAGAACCTTTCTTTAGCCTACCTATTACTCTGACTTTTTTTTGTTTGCTTGTTCAGGGTATAATATCAGAAATATTAAAAATGAAAAAAGCTTCACATGGTTTTGCAACATTTCACAGTCTCTGCAAACATCAGGTCTCCTTTAATTAAATACACTGTCTCAAGGTCTTACTTGTTTCATTTAAGAGTTTACAACCAACTTCAACTTGTACCATATTTCATGGTATATCTTTGAGGTCAAAGAGTAGTTCAGTGTTGAGCTATCACCAGCTAATTGTACTTTAATCTGGAATAAGGAAGCAGCTCTGAACAAACTACACTTACCTTGCTGACCTACGATCTCTTGTTTTACTTAACTCAACCCTATCAAGGTAGCCCCAAGTAAGTCTAGGCCACAGGTAATACGGGTATGGTAGTAGAAGCAATTAACAGATCTCTATGGCTGCAGAGCCAGCCAGTCCCTGGGGTTTGTTCTAATGAGCTGTGATTAACTACCCTCACTAGGTGCAGGGGGGGTGAAAAGAACGCAGAACTGCTACTCAACACTGCTGTACAGCCAGAGCCCCAGGAGAAAGCTCAAAGAAAGCTTCTGTAATCTCAAGCATATAAGAACTGAAGAAAGCTGGAAAGCATCCCAGGTACTTTCTCCAGCATCACAGTTTAAACCTCTGCCTGCAGACCCAGCCCGTACAACAAATCCCTTCATTCCCTTGGTACCCACCACCCCAACTGCTGCAGTCCCCAGTGCCTCACCGTGGATGCCTGTCGGTGCCACCGCTGGCACTCTGCCAGTGTTTCGAAGGAGACGTGGTATGTTTGGGCTTGTGCTCCAGCAGATGTGAAAGCAAGTGTGTACTGCCGACGTTTCATTTCTTCAACCTGCAACGGGAGGAATGAAAACAAAAGAGTCTACCTAAATTCCAGCAATTACAATGGATCCAAAATCTAGCCTGAAATATTACAACCAGTAATGCTATATTTCAAACAAAACTCTGATATAAGGTTATTTGAGACAAATGCAATGTAGTAAAACCTTCTTAACATCTTTCTGCTGAAGTAGATCCTTTAAGTAATCATCTCCAGGATGCCTAGTCATGCTGGCTAACACTGTGAAAACAGAAGCAAGTGCCTCTGCAAGCATTTTATTAGCCTTAAGACTACCTAGTAGTAGGAAAGGATCATGCAATTCTCCCTGCGCCTGCTGATACAGCCTGGATGAACCCCGTGTGGATAACACCCATCACTGTAACCCCCTTCTTCCTTTCTACGTTACAGGAAGCTTTAAAAAAAAGTCTTACCTTCCCTCCAACAAGAGGCAAGATATGCATCTTCCCTGCATGGCTATCTTTAACAGAGGACACAATGAGACAGGTACCACAGAGAATTACTAAGCGTTCTGCCCATTTGTGCAACTGAGTCTTCCCTTTGCGTACATTATAGATTCCAGAGAGCAGGATGCGATCTAACTGTTCCATCTGGCAAGGCTTTTCTGAAGAAAAAAGGAACATGAGTGCTTACTCTCCATTTATTCTTTATTTTCAGGTACAAGCACAAATAGCAGCACAGCTGTAACACGCAACAGCAGTTACTGCAAGCAATACATTAAGACAAAACATATAGTAGCACATAAAACAAAAATCTCATGCAGAAAACAAGAGATGTACCTGGGGCAGAAGTGTCTGACAAGCAACCACTGTATGACTTTCACTAAAGTGTTACCACAGT
Organism: Lagopus leucura; assembly: GCF_019238085.1. Lineage (NCBI taxonomy): Eukaryota > Metazoa > Chordata > Aves > Galliformes > Phasianidae > Lagopus > Lagopus leucura. The sequence continues at coordinate 137,299 of NW_024962299.1, forward strand.
TGCCATGTAGAGCATTTTTAATTTTCAAGTAATTACAGACTGTGGCAAACCTACGCACTTGCTGAGCGTCTGTCCTTTGGATGCGGTAGAAAAGCAATTACAAACTTACTGTTATCTTCAGGGAGGCTGTGTGAAATGCTTTATCTAGACTGTACTGCAGTATGTTTCTCATCTCGTTTGGACTTATAAGACATTTGTCACAACATTAAGCAGAACAATTGCATGTTCTCCATCGAGCTGTGTTCTCTCCAAGCCACAAAAAGGGTCAAGAGAACTACAAAACTGCTTTTCCTGTGATTCTGAAAACTCTTTATTTCAAGAAATGCTTTCTGATATTGTGTGTATGATTTAGTCATCTATGAAGCCAATGACTTGTGCTTCACCTGAGCTCCATCAGATATTTAAAACTGTGGGTACAGCAACAGCATATGCGCACACAAATTCTTACCGCTGTAAAAGCGAATCATGCAGCTGAGGTCAGAGTTTGCTGCCTCCTCCTGCATTCTGACAGGGTCATCAAAACCCAACCCAGCCAAGTAGTCATACACCATCTGAAGGGGCTTTTCGCTGGGTTCCAGCCTCCTAGCAAAACACACAAGAAAACAGTTTTACAACTTGAAAAAGATTAAACATTGCTCATTGCAACTGAAGTGCAAGGGATACTGACACACTGCTCTCAAAAAGGTCTGGCAAACACACACCCCTTGGTCTGCGCTTTATGCTTGTTAAGCATCAGTTAAAAACTGCAACATCTGAAGAACTTTATTGCAGAAGGGAAATGGAGAGGAAAAAACTTAAGCCATGAAATCCATGGTTTCCTTTTTGTGACTTGAAAAATATCAAGAGGAAACAATGACAAGAAACAGTATCAGAAATACTGCACAAAAATCAGACTCCCAATAATTTAAAAGAAACCCCTATTTTTAGTGACCTAAATATTTAGGAAAACTCTACTTAAATTTCTAAACAAACAAACAAACAAAAGTTTCCTGATGTTCAAAAATTTCTGCTTTTGAGTTTGTGCCCACTGCCTCTCTTTTCCTGCCAGCCCAAACACAAGTTGCTCTCGGTCTTTTTCAGGACCTCTCTTGGGGATCCAGAGGCGTACTTAGAGAGCCAAGCAGTTCTGTAAATATTTAACTGAGGTCTAAGTTATCACAACTTTTTTTTTTTTTCTCCCCAGAAACAGCAGTGAACACAACATAAAACATTAAAAAGAGCTTTCCAGTGTGTTACTGTAAAGGAAAAATCTGTGTATCTGTTACCTACAACAGCCAAGCCATTAGAAACTGGAATAAATAACAGATTGCACCAAACAGTGCAGACTTCCAATACAGCAAACCCTGATGTATTCTATAGCCTTCAGAACAGAATTCAAGAGGAATATGAGAGACATGCCTGGATCTTCAAACACCTGGCCTGAGTCTCCTGTGACTACATGCAAACTTTAATACTTCTGCTACTAAAGCCTTGTGCTTGACAGAAAATGGCTTTTCCAGCATGTGACCTGCGGCCAAGCAGCCACAAATCCTTGAGTATCACTAACAAAAAAACCCCAAACAAATAACCAAAAACACTTCAAATAATCTGAAGCTAGCTGTTACACTTAAAACAAAACAAAAAAACATCACTAAAAAAAATATATTCAAACACTACATTTTGGTTGCTGAATGAATTGATGCGTTTAGAAGCGTGCACTGAATAATGTAATTCTTGCACATCAAAATTCAGAAGGAACCTTAACTCGTTAAAGGGTAAGTGCTTTTCAATAAGCACAGTAATACCATACAGTCACAGAATGGTTTGGGTTGGAAGAGACTTTTAAAGATCATTTAGTCTCAACCCCCTGCTGTTGGCAGGGACACCTCCCGCTAGATCAGGTTGCTCACAGCCCCAACCAGGCTGGCTTTGAGTGCTTCCAAGGAGAGGGCAACCGCAACCTCTCTGTGCAACCTGTTCCTGTGTCTCACCACCCTCATGGTCAAGAATTTCTTTCCAGCATCTAGTCTAAATCTATCCTCTTCCAGTTTAAAACTATCTCCCCTCATCCTGTTGCAACCTGTCCTGATAAAAAGTTCCTCCTCAGCTTTCCTGTAGGCCCCTCAGGTACTGGAAGGCTGCTATAAGGTCACCTCAGAGCCTTCTCTTCTCCTGTGGTTGGCCTTTGGCCTTCTGGGCTGCAGGCACACACTGCCAGCTCACGTTGAGTCTCTCATCAAACAACACTCTCAAATCCTTCTCCTCAGAGCCGCCCTCCAGCCATTCTCCACCCAACCTGTATCTGTGCTTGGAAGTGCCCCAGCCCAGACGCAGGACCTTGCACTTGGCCTTGTTGGACTCCACGAGGTCGGCGTGGGCCCACCTCTCAAGCCCATCCAGGTCCTTCTGGATGGCATCCCTTCCCTCTGGCAGGTCAGCTGCATCATTCAGCTTGGTATCATCTGCAAACTTGCTGAGGGTGCACTCGATCCCACTGTCCATTTCGGCTACAAAGATATTAACACCAGGCCCAGCACCGATCCCTGAGGAATGCCACTCATCACCGGTCTGCTCTTGGACATCGAGCCACTGACCACAGTGTGATCATCCAGATAATAAACATACTCAATACGTTCTCGTTAAATCACAGTTTTGCAGTACTGAGAACTGTATAGTACAGTAGAATGGTTTACCTTCTTGAAGCAGCAGAACACTCTATCGTGACACACTTTTCTCAAGATCATCCTTTTCTCAAGATAAGATTTAACTCTATTTTTATCCTTTGCATCTTTAAGACCAGGAAGAATTAGTGCTGCAGTGCTGCTGCAGAACTTTAAATGTTAATTTGAAAAAACTAGTATTTTCATTCTTGTCCACTCAAATCAAACTGCAGTGCTCCCTGAAACACCCTTATTTTTGTTACTCAGTTTACGTGAAAAAATAACGACCAGGTACAAAAAGATCATTTGTAGTAGTATCTATTCAAACCTAATCCCTGGACCAACGTGTCTCTTTCCATAAAAACCTAACTACCTGAAAACAAATCACAAGAGCGTGCTGCACTACTGCACCACCTAGCTTTGGTTGCTGGTGGCTGGAAGGCAAGAGCCTCCCAAAAAATTACGCCTTCAGAATTCTTCAAGTTGACTGCAGAAATGCAGATGCTGTTCCAGTTTTGTTACCTGGCAGAAGTATGTGAGGTCACAGCAGAACCTACAGTTCAGCAGCAGCTCGTCCCTGGGCTGCAACGCCTCGCTCCTCAGGAGACAAAGTGCAGCTCAGTGACATATCCAAGCAAAGGCCTGGTGGGAAGGCTGACGCCTCCCTGCCCACCACAGCGGCTCTCCAGTACCAGGCACAGGAGGGGTGCACCCAAGGAAACAGCGCTGCACAGCCCAGATCTCTCCTGATCACACTCACACATCCAAAGGGCTTTGTCAATAAAGCAATGAGCAGAAGGGCTTGTTGCCTTCTCATAGTATTCACATCAGGATACAGAGCACTTGATCGTGTGCCTCTGGGGACACTCTGGAGTTTTCACCGGAAAGACTGCCTGTCCCAGTTCTTATCAAGGGCAGTGTGATTTACCAATAAAATCTAAAAGTAGTCTGAAAGCAGGAAACGGAAAACCAAAACCTGTGTATGGAACAAAGGGCCATAATGGCAATTTCTATAACAAATTTCTCTGCTAGCATAATCAGAGCTGACAGGTGTGGATGGAGTTTGATGTAGAGAATTACACTTCCCCTTTGAGAAAACACAGTGCACTGTGGAAACCTCAGCTGGCATGTGATCACATTAGAAATGTACAAAATTTACCTTGTATGAAGTGCAATAAATGCTGAGTACTACCACACAGAGAAAACCACAGCAGGCAAAGCAGCTGCTACCTGGCACAAACAGCCCATGGCATCCACACCAGTATCACACAGTAGGTACTGCCACCTCCACTAAATCAGAGAAGCTGCTCCACTAAGTGAAGGGTGCAAGGATTAACAGAAAGAGAAGCAAACAAAAAATCAGCAAGTTTCACAGACTGCTGCATCTCTTCTTCCTGAGCAACAATCACGTTTCCATATCTTCTTAGTTCAAAGTTTTGTTGTCAGGTGTGAGCATCCTAAAGAAAGTAATGAAATTATTTTTATTTAATCTTCTCCTCTGCAATAAGGTACAGTTTCTAAAAAGAAAGAGATGTTCAGAAAGAAAAGCTCTAGCTGGATTACTTAAAGATTCTTAAGGCAATGCTGCACAGGGAAAAGAATGTTCTGACAGAAACTGATTCCCAGTATACATACCTCAAAGAGAAATGCAGAAATATCACAGGAATCAAACAGTATTGAAAGTTAAAAGGTTTTCTATTATTCTTCTACCTACCGACCAGTTCGTCCAGTCTTCTGAGTCAGGTACCAAATCAACTTTTGCCATGTTCAGGCTTAGAAAGAAAATCACCCACTAGTATTTAGAAGGGAATTCAGTCTTTTGACAGACAAACATATCAAGTGTAAGATACAATCAGATGCTTCACTGAGTAATTTGTAGTCACAGACTCACTATTAAAGCAGTCCAGTAAACTTTTTTTCAAGGAAATTATTGTCTCAAGAGGGCGTAGGGATATCTTGAGCGTTCTGTCACCTTCCTGGGGAAATGGAAGCAGATACTACTTGCGATTGCCTCCTACTCCTAACAGAGATGGATACTAAAGCAATACCAATAGGAATTTTTTTCATGGACAGACATCAGAACAGGCTGCGCGGGGAGGTGGAGGAGATGCCATCCCAGCAGGTATCTAAGAAACTTGCAGATACTTTGCTTAGGAATGTGGTATAACAGTGGATTTGCAGTGTTAGGTGGATGATTGGACCTGATAATCTTAAAGGCCTTTTCTAACCTAGATGATTCTACTGAGAACACCCTCACTGGTGATTCATGAATTTATTACGTGGCAAAGACATCCCAAGAATTACAAAGGCAACAGATGCACAGCAATCAAGAGCTCTCCATAAAATTCAACAGAAGACTTGATTAAGAGTCTAACATAGCAGGAGACAACGAGTTTAAGGAGCAAATCACACAATTGCAAAGACTGGAAGAAACCTCAAGAGATCATCGAGTCCAAACCCCCATTAAAGCAGGTAAAGTAAATGTTCGCAACACAATATTCATTTCCAGGACCTGGGCTGCAGGAGAAATCTGCTATCTTTGCAAAGACTGCCACAAATGAAAGACAGGCTCTTCTCATAGTGTGAGAAGAGAAATTCAGAATTCAAACACAGAAGTCACTTCAAAAACTCAAAAAAAAACTCACAAAAAAAAAAAAAAAAAAAAATCAAAGCTTCCCTATCTGAACACACCTACAAGACCTACCTGGTCTTCTTTTTTTTTTTTTTGATGCCTGCAGTAAACGTAAAGACTTGTTCTTTTCTCTAAACATTAGAAAATCTGTTCTCTGTTATAGTAGCAACAAGCCAGTTGTCTTATAAATACTTCAAGCAACAAATGGAGATATTAGGCTGCCCTCATAAACAAGTGTTAACCTATTCTCCTTTTTTTTTTTTTTTTTTTTTTTTTTTTTAAAAAAAAAATCTATCGTAGTTCCTATAATCCAGGTCAGGGAAAGCAAAAAGTTCTGGATAACTTCTTTCAACTGTCATTTTTAACCACGTCACAGAATCACAAAATGGTTGGATTAGGGTAAGGAAACTACCTTAAAGATCACCCGGTTCCAACCCCCCCCCTGCTATGGCTGGGACACCTTCCCAGACCAGGTTGCCCAGGGCCCCATCCATGGCCTCAAGCACCTCCAGGGATGTGGTAGCATCCACAGCTTCTCTGGGTAGCATAGGCCAAGGCTTCACCAACCTCTGAGTAAAGAATTCCTTCCTGATATCTAAAGCTACCTCCTAACAATTTGAAGCCATTACCCTGTGTCCTACCAGTACTCTCCCTGTCCCTTCCCAGTTCTCTTGTAGGCCCCCTTTCCCGATCCTATTCTTCATACCTCTTTCCCATTAGTGCTCCTGTCTTCAACCCAATTAAACCTACACTATGTCCTTCTAAACTTGAGATGCATACAATTTAATACTTACATTTCACTAACAAGAAACTATTGCTGCTGTTCAGCTTATAATGTTTCAGTTGCTTAGGCTTCTGAAGAAAGACCGCAGTGGTGCCCTTTTCCCTAGCAACTGGAGCCACAACTTCATAATCAAACTTGAAATCCAGAAGCATCGCTACACAGACTTAATGGGAGCTTGTAAAGCTAGAGGAGTCCATAATATATCAGCATAAAATCCATGCACCTTAAACTCTGATCTGAGGTCTGTTTTCAGCCTTAATTGACTGCAGACATAACACATGCGATACAACACCCACACCCTATGCTTATCTTTATTTACCTCAGAAACTCATAAAAAAAAATTACTAATACAAAAGTACTGTGAAATAACTGTTGAACTACTTTGACTCAGAGAAAACTGCTTACAGCTCCACAATTGTTTAGATTTTCTTAAGATTATAACATCCCTAAAACAGAATACAATGAAGAAGTGTACGAAGAATAACCTTTACTTACAAAACAAGGCTGTATTTCTGGTTGGAGCAGCCACAAAACCCTCCCAGCTATGCCTTGACTAAGTACAAAAGGCTCAGAACTACTTCATTTTCATGCATTAGGTGGCTGGAAGCTGCATCCAGCTGGCACCTCCTGCCTCTATCTGCTCTGCACACCAACGCGAGTAGGTATGCAGAAGAGCGCTACACGACTAGAGCAAACCCAGCTCCACGCAAACCTCAGCCCTCACCTGACCAGGTCTCCATGAAGCTGCACGAAGAGGTTTTTCCTCTCTTCCCCATCACAGATCTCAGACGCTGGGGTATCCACCGTACAGAGGACCAAGCGCAGGTCAGACAAAGCAGCAGCAGAATCTCCTCCATAAACGTACACGCAGCCTCGTCCAACATCCTCTCTCAGCCAGTCCCTCTCACGGGAACCGAACCGGCTCCTGTTCGGACAGCTCCTGCTTCCATTGCGCTTCGCGTTTCTCTGCAAAACGGCCAAAAGCGGAGCGTCAGCGGCAGTCTCGGCAGCGGCGCCCGCAGTCGGGCTGTACGAAGGCCCCAGGAGCGGCGGGGCACGGGGGAGCGGAGCGGGGCACGGCGAGACCGCCGCTCCGCGCCACCGGGCGCCGCCTCGGGGCCATTCGCGACGAACGAGTCGGAGCTACCGCGCCCGGGGGGAACGGAGCCGGCACAGAAGGGTCCCAGCCAAGGTCGAGGCGGGCACTGCCCAGACGCGGCGCGCAGTTACTGCCGCGGCCGCCCCCCGCGCCGAGCTGCCGGGAAGGGCCGGCGCGGAGACGCGGCGCAGAACGGCCCCGCTCGGCCCAGGCGCCCTCCTCACCTTCAGCACCCGGACGACGCCGCGAGGCCCGGCCCGCCCGCCCCGCGCTCCGACCGCCGCCGCCTCATCCTCCTCGGCTTCCGGCGCCTCCTTGGGCCCCGGACCGGCTTCCCCCATGGCCGGCCGGACCGCGAAACCTCCGGCAGCGGCGGCTGCCGCCCCAGCTCCGCGCGCGCCCCGCCCCGGAAGCGCGGGAACTTCCGTCGGCAGCGGCGCCGCAGCGGCAGCGCGAAGTCGCGGCGTTAAACCGAGGAGCTCCGCGAGCAGTTCGGCGAGTCGGTCCTGACGGCAGCACGGCCTGCGGGCACGAGGCCGCCAGAGCCTTTACCGACCTGCTGTCAGCCGTGCAGCGCTTACGAGGAAGGCGGCTGTGTAAATTGGGATCACTTACCCTTCGAAGAAGGAAAACAGCTCTGTACTCCGAAGCCGCCCGTCCCAGAACTGCTTTCCCTTGCTTCTGCAGCGTCTCACCAGGAGCCGCCCGAGGCTGCAGCTGCACACGGCGGCTCTGAGCAGCGCTTCGTCCCGCTGGGCGTAGCGCCACCGCGCCGCTTCGCGAGCGCCTGAGACAGCAACCGTCAACGGCAGCCTCGGTCACCTTAATGACCAAAGCCTCGCGCCTGCCCTCAGTCAGCAACGATTCTGGACTTCACACACACCGGCCTGCGGCCCCAGCACAGTTCTCACGCGCTAATTCCTGGCCTTGCTGCTTCCAAACTCTCACCGCCAGCATTCTTTCGTAGCTTAATCCTATTTCACGTTACCTTCAGAAATCTCCCACCTTCCTCCTGGTTTATCTCAGACTGCAGCGCTCTCCGCAGTCAGGACCCGTTCCAAGAAGGGACAAGGGGCTCAGCACCGCCCAGCACAGCAACGGGAGGTGCCTCCGTGCTCTGTCCTGCTCCACGACTTCTGCCTGCAGCCACACACCATCCGCTGACACACAGACAGACACGTTTCTGAATTGCCAAGGAGAGGACCTGGAGAGCTCTCCAATCTAATGAGGAGCTGACTGACAATCAGGCTTACTGTGAAGGTTCCGTGTGTTCCCAGCACGCACCTTCACTGTGCGTGGAATTGTATTGGAAAACACAACAGTATCTAAAGTTCCTGTGACTACCTTATAGCAGGCAACTATATTGCTTTAACGGATGAGATTGTAACAGTCCTTGTCTCAGTGGCACACGGCGTACAAAAGAGACTTCTGAAGATCAGCAAGGGAACCATAACCAACTGCACCTGCAGCCAGCAGGGAAAAACATCTGTTCAGATCTCATCCTATCTGTGTAGCACCTGGACATGTACTGCTGGCGGCAGCTGTCCCTCAGGGTGGTGTTTGACCTGACCTTTTTTAGGGTTTTTAAACTGCCTGCTCATTTTACTCTCCAAAATTTCCCAAAAGCTTTTCAAACTCTGCCCTTGATAATTTCATATCACTTGACTTTAGCGCTGCCAAACAAGAACTGATAAAGGCTGTTCCACTCTACTTGCAAAAAGCAACAAGGCGCAGTTTTAAATCATGGAATATTGACTCATTTTATTAGTCACTTCATAATTTGTTTCAACCAAAAGACAGTACACACAGAAGTCTAATGCATTCCATGTAAGTGTTTACATCGGTTATGTAGCTCCTCACTCACCTAAGACTTAGCATTTAAGTTTTTCACATCTCAAAAATAGATTTGCTGAAGTTAGAATGCCACCAGGCTCCCTGCTCAATGGGCATGTTTTTATGTTTAATTTGGTCAGGAGTTGCTGCTCATTTGATCTTGTGGGTTTTTTTGTTTCTTTTTTTTTCTGTTCACATTGTCAAGGAGGTGGGATGGTACTCTATGTAAGGGCAGTATTACAACGTAGGAAAAGGAACAAACATGAACAGCGTAAAAGCCCAGAAGAAAGAAGCGCAGTAGGTCCTTCCACTACAGTCCCCAAACAGAAAACAAACATAGAAAGTACACCACCAGACCCACCCCCCAATCCCCACCCTAAAGGAAGGCCATCTTTGCTGCCCCATCTTGCAGCCAGTATCAGTGCTGATGGAAGGATGAAGGAAGTCACCTTTCCCAGCTGCTTCAGAGCCTATCCAACATACTGTATGGGTGGCAGTTCCCTCACTGCTATTGCTTCAAAATGCTGCTCAAGGCCACCCATCAAAAAAAATGGACTAAATTAAACCTTAGGATCTTCCCATGCCTCCTCTCCCTTCTGGATCACTACAGCCCACTTTGTCCTTTCCTCACAATTTATTTGCTTGGAAAATAAACAAACCAAAGGAGACAGTTTCTCCAAGCTCCAGCCTGCAGAGCCCACATTATGAAGGTTAGCCACAAATTCTGTATCTTGCTCCTCTTATATCCTCTTTACACTGAAAGAAGAAAGCCATTTACCAGACCTAAATTGTTGCATTCCAGTGGAATAAAGGCTCACCTCGTCCCCAGAGTGTTTTCTGAGGCATTAAGTGAGTATTCTCCAGCATGACAAAGCAGCAGCATGAAGGTTGAAAGTACCTACGGAAAGAAGCAATAGTATCTAGCATCGCAAATAAGGAAACATGTAACCTGGCCTTCTTTCTAGAGATAATGTTAGTACTCAATCTCTTAAGAAAGGATGGTAGAGAGCTCCAAGGACAACAGGAACATTCAGCTGCAAAGTACTTTATGGCCAAGAGACAGTTTCAAGCTGAATGCCTTTCAGGTACACACACCATCTCCCTGAGCTTGACCCAGAAATACGACAGAGTATACTTTCCAAAACACAAAACACATATGTGTACAGGTGGCTGAAGGATCCAAGCATAGAGAAGGAATCTACCCTGAAAGCTTTCCAGAGACCAACAACAAAATCCACCTGCTCTATAGTACAAAAAACAAACGTAAGAGGGACAAGGTCAGTTGTTTCCAGCCACGCTGCAATAAACTGGCCAGGTGAGGGACCATGTACTTCTTTCTCCCCATCTAATCCTCTGGCAACAGTGCTCTTCTCAGCAAAAAGGAATGGAAAGCTGGAGGTGCACCACCTTTCAATACCACACACAATTCTGAGAAGAATGACACCTTAAGGGTTTTAAGGAACTAAGGCAAAAAACTTCCTGTTAGCTTGATACCTGGGACACCCTCAGAGCCCACTGGGGACTACATTCAAACACAATCACCACTATGGAGTTTGAGCCAGTTGTGTCAAGTAGTCACAGCTGCAGTAAAAAGCAACAAAAGTAAATGCTCAGCATCCAGAAAAGGGCTTTGATTCAGCTGTTTTCTCCAAGACTGCCTGTATCATTATGGTTCCATCTGAGGCACTGCTAGCCAACCAAGACACTGCAATAACTCAGAATCAGCTTCAAAGAAGTCACGCATCACTCTTGCTCGTTTTTAATAACTCTATAATGATGCCAGTTCCAACAGAATAATGAAACTCTTTGGTGAAGGCTCAACCCGGTCCTCTCAATAACGCAGCAAAAAAGCCTTCCAAGAGAAACTAAACTTATTCCACTGGACATATCAAAAATTAAAGTCAGTCCTACCTTATATTATCTACCGTGGTTAAAACCAAAGCAGACAGAACAACCTCTAGTGACCTCCCTTGCTATGGATTCAAGGGTAGAATAAGTCTTTGATTTTCCCTAAATACACTGTATACCATGCCTGCAATATTGCTAGCAATGACTGGAACTTAGTGTTAGTACTTTTGCAGACACAAAGGGCTGCCAGAGCACAAAATGATCACCATGTATTTACAGTCCTGCAACAGAAACAGAGCAGATGTGCCATTTGTTTCTTTTGAGAAAGCTTTGCAGCTGGGAGCTGGGGTACCTTCAATTCACCAGCACACTAACGAATGAAGACTTAAGGCCTATCTTTTCCTCTTTCTCTCTGAAGGGTGCTGAACACCTGAACAGTTTTGTCACTGTGCTTTATATATCCTATACATCACCTCCATGAAAATTCATGGAACTCTACTACCTCAACAACAGTTGACACTAGGAAGCATAACTGGATACAACTTTAAGCTCAGAAGAGTACCAAACCTAACATCTTTGGATTCAAATACTCCAATAATTGGCTTTTGTTCAAAAAAAAAGTTTAGTTCCACTCTCAGTCTGCACCTTAACGAACAGATTTTTCTACAAGGATGAATTAAGTAACAAAATGGGAGAAGGTCTCTTTAAACCGCATGGTCTTTATTTCAGTGCCAATGTTACAGATACAACACAAATATCCCAGTCAGAAGTAAATCAAATGGAACCCAGGGAGTCTACAACAGGCTCTGGAAATTAAACCGGGGAGAAAGTCTGGAATAACTAAGAACAACTCTGCAGCATAGTCTCCGGTGCGTCTCCCAGCAGGCAACAGAGCTTTTGCTCAAAGACTGATCTACAAAATTGAATGTGTCTTTTCTTGCCATAAACCACAACTAAAGGCTTTGAAATCAACTGTGGTAGAAAACCAGCTGCTTCTTAGATCGCTACATCTCATACATCACCATACCTTCCAGGGAAGCTACAGAAGACTGAATCTCTATGGCTGCAGCCACTGATGGAAAGAAAGAAAATTCAAGTGTAAGGTCTTCATTTCCAAGTACAGCACCAACGCAATTTTAATCAGCCTCACTGGCACCTCTTTCCTGCACTGTCCCAGGTCTGCAGATGAAGTCCCAAGGCCTGACTTGCTCTTGGTAAGTATCACATAACTAAGAGGTGTGTGTATACAGTAATGCACTGAACAGGCCAAAAAAAGCCTCCAGTCCCTTTAGACATGGGGGATACAGTAAGAAAGAGGCAAGGTGACCTAAAATTCTCCAAGTTCCCATTCTGAGCCCCAGATGAAAGTGCCTGAAAATAATCCAGCTAGTAACAATTGAAAACACAACTTGACCATCCCAGGGGAAAAAAAAAAAAAAAAAAAAAGACAGCAGAAAGAAGGGGCAGTTGTTCACTTGCTGCAGAGACAGAAAGTTTCCCTGCAAGAAATTCCAGACTTCTCTTCCAACACCAGGCTGTTTTTTCTTTGGGGGTAGAGAGGCAGGGAAGGGAGGGAATGTTGCTTCTGGCTGTGAATGCATGTGTGAGGGAGTGCAGAGTAGCCTCCACAAGCCACCAGCCTCATCAGCAGAGGAGAGGAGATTAGTCTCAACAGATATGCTTCAAAGTCAGCAATCACTTCAGGAAAATTCCTCCTCATCAGCAGGTCTCATCTGTTCCCCATGCCCATGGTGCAGTTTAGGGGACTGCCAAGGATCACAACCTTCTTCCCAGAGTTCTTTTGATTGGGTGGGGTGAGAATAAGAATGGTGCCAGAGCCTCACTGCCAAGACTGAGGGGGGAAGTTGTTGACTTCTGCTAGATCCTGCATTGCTGAGCCCTTGTGATTATATGTCAACTTGATCCGCATACGTAGTTGTTGCTACAAGAGAAAAGGAAACAAACACAAATTCAGGTCTTCAACAAAGGTCAGCATATTTTCCAGCTTCCTGTCCCACATCCCCTGAGAAAACGCAACACAGACCCTTCCTCACCACAAAAGCTTGCAGGAGGTACGTGCAGAGTAAGCTATGACAACGCAGATAAATTCTTAATCTAGTAGGATGCTGCTTGCCCACTGTACTTCTCAGGTCAAGTAAAGATTTTCTCAGAAAAACTATAGCACAGATTCTATTCATCTTTCTCTGGGCACTGGCCCTGCTCTCACCAACACCGAGGTCCTTAGATATAACAGTAACGGTCTTGCAATCACAATTAACCATGGAAGAAAGCAGGAGGCAGATCTGACTTTGCTACGTGGCACTTAGGCTTACATGGAGAAAGGTATTATTTCCTGTGCTGCTGACTCAGAGAAGCAGCAGTCTGGAAACTTGCATAAATCAGTAGCACTGGACAAAATAGCCCAAGAAAGACTAGAGATATCATCTCTAACAGTACTTCCTCCTTCTGTGGCTAAATGGCAGAACAGCTCAGACTGCCCTTACACTGTTGCTTGGCTGCCACCCAGACACTAGGATGATCTTAATAATAGCCAGAGCACAGCATGCTTCACATTTTCTGTTCTCTTCACTGCTGCCCCCCTTCCCCCCCCCCTCCAAAGTCTACGGCAAAATGTGTAGAAAGGGTAATGAAAGAGAGGAAAGGAGGACACAGACAGCTCCAACCAGCCTCTCGCTAAAGAAGTTGTATTTGGTACTGTTCTGGGTAACCAGCCATTGTACAGAGTGCACTGGCCACTGTCAGAGTATAACCTTGTTCACCTACTCTGAAGAGTTACACTCTAAGATCTTTCAGTCTGCTCACCATAACTCTCCCCATTTAGTTTCAGTCCAGCGTGACAGACCACAACCACATGAACAGTTTTTACAACACTGAAAAAAACACAGAGCTACCTCCTAAACAATAAAGTTGAGGTTGTTTCCTTCAGAATATTTGAAGTAACTTCAACTATCTCATGCATGGGACCCTCGCAAAGCTGAATCTGAGGTCAACAGCAATCTAAAGGACACTAAGCACTGAACACATGAAGAGGCATAAAACAGTGGGAAACAGCAGAGGGCAGCAAAATACTAGCTTGCAGCTCTTTATTCTCAAGGATTCACGAGAGATGGAAGTCCCAACAAGGATGCGCATTTCAGCTTATGAGGCCCATATGAGAAGGATACATTCCAACTTCCTGCACTCCACAGGAAAGCTTCTAAATCCCTTATGTTTATAACTTTTAGAACCCACATGGAAATTTATATCAGATTTGTATGAGACAGAATAATTACCCGCATGTCTTATAGAGCCTGAGAGGAGTACATTGTATAGAGACAAGGGGAGATCAGGGCAACTGTGCACAGGAAGACAGTTATTTTGATGAAATCTTTGGCTAAGACTTAAGAATTTCATTTTTTAAACTTGCACACCAGTCTACTTAATGTCTAGAACAGTGAGTGATAAAGAAATAAATACATCAGAAAAATGTCAATACTGTCCCAAAAATTGATAAAATTACTTGCACTTTTCTATCTGATTCCACCTCACTGTTAAACCTCTTAAGGAGGACATGTGGGCCATATCCCTCTCTCCTCTCAAGTTTATTTTTATCCTCAGTCTCAGAAACTTACCTATGAAAGCTATAAAACAAACAGAATTATGATAAATAACAGCAAAATACTCTTCCCCTCAACTATTTGAAAATACACTCACAACATATTAAACAACATCACTTAAGAAAACGGACAATCTGGATAAGATTATGGATATGGATTAAGCCATTTTTTGTTATCAACTTTCAAGAAATGCCCCCTGCAGACAGCAAGAAGGAACTTCAAATATATTGAAATCCAAAAAGCAAGCATCTTTCCATTTCACTCCTACACCAAAAAACACCAGGTTCTGCTCCTCTAGAAAGATCTTGAAACTTGTTTAACAACTATACTGATGCAACAAATATCCACAAAGCCAAGGCTTTTTTTAGAGTCTGCTTAGGAAGTACAAACAAACAGAAAGCCAAATCTTTGCCCAGAACCTCCTGTCTTTTACAAATTTTTCTCCAGAATATTTTCATAGCCCTAAACAAAAACATTCTCACTACAACACAATTTCCCACCACTAAATGCACAACTTCCAGGCAGTTCTCAGGATCACTCACCTTTTGTGGATTCAGGACTTTAATGACCTGTGTAATGGTCCCCGAGTTAAATGCAGGGATGACACTGCTGCTAGGAGACAGAAGCTGCAGTTGGAATGTCTGAAGAACAAAATGAAAGCAAGTTGATGCTTAATCAAGTACAAATATAAACTAATTGATTTGTTTGCACTAAAAAAAAATTAAGTCCTGCCAGTACACAGACACAAGGAAGCAACCAGTTTTTCAATTCATGATCTGCAAAGAACAAAATATTTGCTGGCCCACCATCTTTCCACACAGAGATCCAGAAGGCACAAGTATGAGAGATGAGGGCTTACTGCAGTCTATCAAAATTAGCAGTGATGCACTGTTTCAATTTTGACTCTCAGGTGGAACAGCCAGCACTGCTCAGCACATCTCTAACTTCAGGAGGCCCATTCTCTCCCTCATTCCTTCCTGTGGCAGGTAGGAAAATTCCAAACTAAAGGAAGAGCATTAGTAAATTCCAGAAGTGAAACTCTGGAAAGTGAATATTTCCCAAATTTCAACGCTTCGATCAAGTCCTGCTCTACTACAAACTAGTAGTACCCATCTTCATGTTTCGTGCTGCAGCTAACTCCAACAGGAGACAACTAAATGCCTTAAGGAGAATAGTTAACGATCGCTGTGTGGAAGCTCACTTCAAGTTTTACAAGCAGCTAATAGTTCCAAAGGGTTTTCTTTTTTCCATGTATTTATAGCTACAAAGAGTATAGTACATTTCTTAGAAACTAAGAACAAAGAGAAAGGTTTGTCGTGGTTGTTGGTGTGGTGGTGGCTTTTTTTTTTAACCAACATTTTCCTGGGCATAGTTTAGCAACCTTCTAAAATGGTGATTTTAAAGTAAGATCTGATCAGAGCAGATCATTTTAGCCCATCCTCCATTCCATTTATGACTAAACTGAGCATGATGAGAACCTGTTAACAGCTCACCCATGCTGCATGTGTCTGTCTACATTAAAGCACCAATCAGGAAGCACTTGCAGCTGGCCCTCTACCTGTCACTGTAGTTGCCCTAAGTTGTTCTACCTTTGGTACTGCAGCTTGGAAAACAAAATCTGTCATATCCAGCTCTGTGCTGTTGGAGGCTTGTATTGTGATTACAGTGACACTAGGGTTGGTGTTTGACCTCTCAAAACTGAAGTCAATCTTCAGCCCGTTCTTGTTGTATGCAGTAATTGAAGGGATTCCTGTAGAAAGCAAAAAAGTAGCAGACTTGAGAATCTAGACATTGTTCTCAGCATCACAGAACTCATTTCCTTTACCCCAGAACACAAATTCTTCTGTAGATTAAACAACCTCCCCTCCTGCTCCAATGTGTGTGTCACACTTCACAATGAAATCTCCTTTCCGTTACTACCCCTTGTTTCCTCTTCTGCTGTGGCACCTTCAGCTAAGGTTTCAGATGTCCCTAACCTGCAGCAATATCATTGAAGAGAGGCTGTGATGACAGTCCATCAAGCAGGAATGGAGGCTGTGATATCTGGGGTGCAGGGGCAGATACTGGGGAACCTACAAGAAACGTTGGATAATTATTAGATTTTGCTGTCACAGAATGAAGGGTAATTACTCCTCCAACTCAACTGCTCAAATATCAATACATACTATTTCCATATATGAAGCTCTACACATAGCTATTTATGTTATGCCTCTTCTCAGCTTTTATTCAACAAGGTCTGGCTCCTCTTGAGCTAGCAGGCATTCAAACACAGTAATTTCTTGTATCTTATTCTCTCCAGAAACGCTGTGTTCCCAGCACGGAATGGGAAAATACTTAAGTCCCACTGTCTAAACATTGTCAATCTCTGATGCCATCCCCTGATGTCCACCTGTGTGCTAATACAGAGCCTGACAAGAACAGTCATGAAGACAGGGACTTAATAGTGATGAACAAGTCAGCCCTCTCATCTTCAGCGCTCAATCTGACCCACCCCAGGAATGAGGTTACGTAGACTTTCAAGAGATGAAGCCTACTCACCTGTTAGGTTGAGGTCTCCCAGTAGGTCAAGGAGCTCCCCACCAGCAGAGGCTGGCTTGCTTGTAGGTGCAGTGGGGATTACAGGTGTTATATCATTCCCCCCCAGCAAGTCCAACAAATCATTTGCCTAATGAGAAAATAAAAGTTACATATTCATATTTCTGCTGATTCCCCCTTATATACAGGATGAATTTCACTTGCCCTCAGATTAAAGGCCAGAGCTGCTGACTAATTAGAAAGGTTCTTAGTTTGGCTATGGTTCCAAGAGATCAAGCCACCGCTTTCTTGGAACCACAGTGATAAGAGTGGGATGGAGCCTGAAGATACAAACAGGCTGGGGAACACATGGATTTATCCCATCATGCTCTTACATTCCCTACAATAACCTCTTCCACACATCTGTTCTTGGCACTAGAACCATCAGAGCAGAAATGTGACACAATTGATCACCAGGCCACAACTTACAACGAGGCAGGGACAGGAAGGGAGGCTGCCTCAGTTTACTGTTGAAAAGTCAGTGGCTAGCACTCTGAGCTGACAGGCAATGGAAACTTATGCTAGATTAGTTTCCATTACCTGGCTACCAGGCTGCAATCCAGAGTGTGGAGGTTTGGTTTCCAGTACCGCTGTTTCTGTCTCTCCATTGGTCTGTACAATCTCTGTAGGGCCATTGGTGGTGACTTTCTCCATTACAGGCATTCTCTCAAGCAGGGCTGGCCTGAAAGAAGCTGACATAGTTATACTGTGCCATCTTCTTGGATCCCAATCCAAGCATTCAAAACATTCAAGAGAAGATATACACAGCGCAACCTGCCTCTTCCTTTCAGCTCCATTGCAGGGGCACTGTAAGACTACATGACAGCTGCAGGTAGTCAAAAATGATCCCTGACATATTGTGCCAGTGTATATATATTAAATGTCAGCTGACAGTCAAACAATACATCCTTATTTTCTTCTAGTATTGGACAGTTTTCACAGTGAAGCTAGGATAACAAAGCAGATTAAATGACTGAGCAAACGTGGATTAACTGCAGACGCAGGACATCTGACTGCTCTGCTCCATACTCAGTTGGATCAGAAGGTCAGCTGATAGGCTGAAACAGGTAACAAAGTTGGAAAAACAAACCACCATGCTCTCATAAGTCAAATTTAAGTTTCCAGAAAGTGTAAGCTTGGTCCTCAAGAGCACCCTCCTGAAAGCATACAGAAACTGAAGGAGAAGAAGCACAGGACACAGAATCCTGACTTCAACACAACAAAGAAAAAGCCATACAGAGAACACTAGCGTATAATGCAAGAAAAGCCATTACCCTCAAGGACCAGGCCTCAAAGCACTGCATGTAATGTGAATAAGTTACACTGCCAACATCTTTCAGGCTGAATGAGATTTGCCGTGCCAATAACCCCAACAATGGGCTTTCGGACTCTGTGACAGAATTACCTCAAGTTCAGAGCATAGCTTTGGAAAAAAAAAGGTCAGTGGATCTCTGCACATTTATTCCAAAAGTGTTATAAGATCAGCTTGAACCTAACAACTGGTAAGGTTAGCATGGCAAAAGCTACCTGCAGGCACTTGCTCAGCTAGCACATTTCAGATTCAACACACCTAAATCACAGAATTGCTCATGTTGGGAAAGATCAAGTCCTACCACAAAGTGAAACAGCCAACTTCAAGCTCAAAATGGGAAAAGCGTTTTGTAAGGGCAAGCCTGTGATCTCGGAACACTTACCACAGGATATACTAAGTTGTTAAAACACTTCATAATAGATCAGGAAGGGATTGCAGTTCTTGTGTAATTTTACCAGAATATCCAGATTAAGCTCTCTGTATGTACTATGCAGGAGATCAGGGTAGGTTATTAGCCTTTTCGAACACCAAAACTCATCAGTACTTACCTCATGTGATCGTATTTCTTGAATAGTGCATTATATTCCACTGCCCTCTGTTGTAGCTCCACATCAATGCTACTGCCATAAATGGAAACTACCTTCTTAATGCGACTAGGGGGAAAATGAAAGGACAAAAATAGAAAGACCACACTGGGATTAGGAGCAAAGAGCAAGAAATTAGCATGCGTCATCCAGAAGACACTAACTGACCTACGATGAAGAGGCGCGCTGTGTAACTGATTTGAAATGGTAGTCACTGCTGCTTTCCTCGATTATCTGTGCAACATCACTTTTTCAACTGCTTCTGTTTCTCCTCAGCAGTCAGCAGGTGATCAATATATCACCACAAGGTATACCACACCAAAGCTCAATGACCCACAATCAAGCCATAATACAAAATAAGGCTATTTTTCTTCCCAACAAAACAAATAAAAACGGAAGGAATCCACTGAAAGTAAGGGTTTTCCCTCCCATTAATAAGTTTTCAAGCAAGGACATCATGACATAAATTGCCCACACAGCAGAGGACATCCAAAAACAGTATGAACTGGAGGAAGTCTTTCAGCCTGCAAGCAACGAACTGTAAAAGCCAGTAAGATGACTTGACAACAGAAACAGAATATGTCCAAAGAGTAGTTCTACTGAGGCAAACTGATGCCAGCATATTTGCAACAAAATCCTACGCAGAACATCAAGGAGAACTCACTTGACAGTGCAGGTGAACCTTGTGGAAAGCTTCATGATGGCAGTAAGAGCGTAGCCCCGTGTAACAGATGCAGACATATTAGATATCAGAACGCTTTCTAAAATATCAAGAACTTCATCCTCTGTTACCTGAGAAGGTACAGAAAGGTTAGGCTTAGAGAGAAGCTCTGCAGCAAGCCTTCCATGGTATACTGTAAAAAATTTATCTTGCTTAATGGGCGCTTCCTACCTCCCCAGTAACTTTGTGAACATGCAGCACGTATGCAGCATATGAAACAGATACATACAGATGGATGTCTTGCGATATTTTACTTTAAAATAAAGCTCCTGTTCCACATATTTTAAAAAAAAAAGGTTATCAAAATATAGAGTTAAAACCCCAGTTGACACTGTGCAAGCTGGGTTAGAACCAAAAATCACATTACTCTGACTAGCGTAGCTGCATTCTTCAGAGACAAAGCTGGATATGTTTATGTAGTCCATGCCAGTAGCATGGAAAGGAGCTCACATTCCCAGGTCCACCTCTATCACAGACACCACTAACTGCTGCAAGCAATCCGCTCACATAGCCATCAAACAGATCCAGCCTCAGCCAAGTATACACTGCACCTTCTCAAGCTGTACCTGTATTGGCTCCTCTTCTTCACACTGACCAGACACCAGAAGATCTCCATACTCCCCTATGCACCAGGAGGCCACTTGAACAAGTGGCTGCTGTTGGAAGAATCAATAAACATAAAAATCAGACACCTCAGAGATAAATGCATTCTTGTACAAAAGCCATAAACCACTATTTTCCAGAGCCAGCGTACTCAAATTCTCTATAGCAAAAGAAACAGAGGTATTTCATTTGATCAAGAATTCCTTAAGAGAAAATTAAAAGAACAAGTCCATAAAGAATACATTGTTCACACTGCAATCTGTCACTGGAACTAGACAGCATGATACTGACTTACCTTGATATGTTTAGCAAATATGTTTATTACAGTGTAGTAAGGAAACTTATATTAGGTATTACCTGAGAGTAATCACCAAGGATGGCTTTGTAGAGTCTCTGCACAGTGTAGGCATGCATCTCCACACTGTTAGTTATCAGCTGGATCAGGTTGGGAACAGCATCATCACGAACATAACTTCCTGCCTGCAAGAACATTTATGTATTTGAGAAAAAACCCAAACTGTTAGGTTTCATTATACAACTTCTCAGTAACATCCGACAACTGCTGACATCCTTCAAAGCCACATGATTCATACAGGTTTAAAAGAAAAAAAGAAAAATTAAAAAATCAACCTTATCATCCTCAAGTACTTTGTGACTGACTTTGAGCAAACTCAGATTTGCTGAAGTACAAAACAGCACATTCTCCCAAAGCACTCAGCTATATCCACAGAAAGTCATACTGTAGATAAAAAGAGGATAGGATATACACATAAAAATAGCGTTCTATTTCTATGCCACGTAAGAACGAGAACACTACAGAAAAACTTATCTGTTAAATGGAAGACTAAGACAAACTCTGAGGGTACAGAGCAGCTTCTCCATCACTTCTTCAAAACTAGGCTCTATGCCACATCAGCACAGAAATCAGCACTAGCACTAAAGGAAAGATGTACGCTGCTCAACATTTTGTTTTGTTTGGACGCTCCCTCCAGCACTGAAAACATAACCACTCAAAAGAAATTAAATGAGCCCAACTAAGTCAATTAAGTGAAAATTCAGCAAGCCAAAACCAGGAGCTGACGCCATATAATTCTCCTAAGTCTGGTAAACTGGATTGGCTACTTACCTGTAAGAGTCTGCAATAGACAGCCTTGTGAATGTAACTTTATAAATGGTTCTCCCTAGCAGTCGAAGGAATGAAGTTAACTTTAATAAAAGTGAGTCATATGAGAGCAACTCTCAAGGCCTACCAACTTCATATAGAAATCAATTCTATGTTCAGAGGAATGCAGGTTTCTCAGTTTCAAGTGCCACAATAGCACAGAAAGCAAGACTCACTTTTTAACTTTGCAAATGTAAACACTCATCCAAATAATGTTCATCTCCTCCCATTGCCCTGCATCAGAGAACACACTGCCTACCCAAGTTAGTAAGCCTTCTTTCATTTGCTGAAACGCTACTCCAGTTCCAACCTCAACTGTGATGTCTGCAAAGAAATTCAGGTAGTAAAAAAGTAACAGTCAGGTAGTAAAAAAAAAAAAAAAAAACAATCAGAAAGCTGCTGTACAGCTGTTACTACGTCACACACAAAAGAGCCAATTTTACTTACGGTTGTTAAGACTCTCATGATCGTGTCTATGTGCCAGCGTTTGGAAGGAGCGTATCTGATAAAAGTAAGAAAAGATTTAGAACAAGAACTACTAGCCTTAACACCAGCAAAAAACCCAACAAAGCCAACAGAACCTCCTCCTGGCCCACCTTTTCCTAGAATAAAAAAAACTTAATCTTTGACCTTTTGTTATTAACATTGACACTGAAATGCTGAATGAATATACAAGCACAGCCATACATCTTACACGTACTTAAAAATCAGGCTGTTAATTGTAATGACTCAACTTTAATGAGATCATCTCATTTGCACATGTAATCGGGGAGAACACAAGTGGGCATGTGGAAGGGGCAAGGGACCAAGGTGTCAACACAAAACCTGTTCCAAAGAACAGCAAAAATCAATAAACTAGATGGGCTTAACGATATGAGGACTGCCTACAAGGGAACATTAGTGCGCCCCAATGCACTGGTATGTCCTGTCCCTCAGCAGCGGTAAAACAATAACCTCAAAATCAACCCATTCTCCCTTAGGCGTTCAGGAAGGGGGGGGGGCAGACAAGGCAGAAATGCTCACAATTTTGATAACTGAAAAAAAATTAATCGGCAAATTGATTCCATACTTTTCTGCTGCAAGAAATATTCCTGATGCACAGTCTGCCTTGAACTCCGGCTCACATGAATCTAGGAAATACAGCAACTCCTTCATCATTCCACGAACATTGTTCCCATTAACAAGAGCAAAACTCAGTTCCATTGCACGCCTAGAGTAATGGACAGAAAACAAAGTATATTCTCCTGGTGAAGTAAAATAAATTTGAAGTAAAATAAACAAGTCCAGTTACACTCAAATACACTTACCTTTGGGTTAAAAGAGCAATCTCATTATGGAAGGCTCTTCCCACAGGATTAATGGCATTTTCTTGTTCAGGTCAAGAAGCAGCCACCCCAGAAACCATAAACTAGAGTGCAGCTGGGCAAAAGTCCCTAGATACCCTAAGGCTAGAAATATCTTTCAACAACCAGAGTCTGTCAGTGTTAAGGTCCTAGTATTTACAGTTACACGTTGGTCATGTCTGACACAACTCCTCTAAGAAACTTGTACCAGCTACAAGAAGATTTCTTCAGTTTCAGAATTCTTTAAATCCATTTTGTTCTCCGTGCATTAAAGTTCTGAACACATCAGAGTTGATAAGCTTTATTACGTCCTGGCAGATGGGCTACGTATCGTTTCCAGAACTCAGGACGGTAGTGCCCTTTTCAGATTTCAATTCCTTCCCTATCACAAGTTGACATCACAATTAGACAAAGTCCTAGTTATCTGACATTACTTTTTGTATATAAACAAAGATCAGAGGCCAGTCCTTGTTCCTCCTATTTGAAGCTTCTGCAGTTGATTGTAGCACAACTCTCCCATCCATTCCACGTTTCCTGAATGAGAACTACTGTCTACAAATATTATTTATTCCTGGGCAACCATAACAATTTGCTATGTTAAAACGCATTAAAGCGGCCTCACTAAACAACCTGACTATTGTTTACAATTGAGTAGTCGGTGTAATCCAGAACACAAACTCATCAAATATGGAAGGGAGGGAACAACTTTATCAGGAACTTCATTCTCCGCCCATCACTGAGATAGGCTAATAGAATAAGATCCCTGAAGAGCATCAAAAACTTCCAGCCATATATTGCTCATATTCAATCATATTACAGGCCTCACTTCCGTTACAAAGTTCCTAATAATGCAATTTGATCATATTAAGCTGACAGGTAGCCTTGAAGTAAATGGCAAAGCTATTCTGAATTACACTACACTGACCAAAGTTGCACTTCAATGTTTAAGATGACAAAAACAGGCCATACTTCACATGTCAACCAAAACCAGGTATGTCTATCTCTCAAGTTCCAGACCGCAAAACTTGCTGTTTGGGGACTCCGATATCTGGTCAACACATCGCTTCAATGAGAATAGTGCATTGTCAGCAGCACGAGTGTCAGCACAGCAACATGGAGCTCTGCCGATGGATCACTCAAAGGCTTCATCCTCCAACAGCACTCAGACATGAAGCTCTGTTGTTTGCGGCAAGTTTTCCTCAACAGGCATCAGCAAAATGCTTTTGCGGCCTTCCATCCAAAGCCCAGATATGCCTTTGCTGTTCCATAGCCTAACCTCACACTGACTCTGGCACCAAACTATGACAGCCTGACTTGAACATGTAAGATAAAAATTTACCTTTTAGGATAGCATAACATTGTAAAATGGAATTACATTACACCCATTTCATAACTGTTAGAACTAACCTTCAGAAGAAAGACAGTTTCAAATTGTTTCCTACTCTACATGTTAGAGTATGCAGTACTGTTGAAAAACCTAGATCTGATTCAGAGACAAATCTGAAGAATGCCTTCTAGCACAAATACCTGCAGCATATCTAATTGGTTAGACAAGGTCAATATAAGAGGATAAGCAATTCTAAAATAAATAAAATGTGTTCATGATGTAACAAGTTGAATGAAATCCCGGCATGCAATGGTTCCACGCAGTGCAAAAGGGACGCAGCAGCCCCTATCACTGACATGCTTGTTTTATGTTGCACTGGGGTCACCCAGTTACAGAATGAATACTGCTAAGGAAGAGGGTATTGAATCAAACATGAGTCTGAAAGACTTGATTTAGACAGTTAAGTGTAGTACTTCACATAGGCCACTAGAATTGTGATCAACTGATTCAATACTATGAGTAACTGATGGAAACAAGATGCTATGATGAGTGAAAAGAACACAACTGAAGTGATTAAAAGTAATCAGAGGAAGAACTTTATATTGAGGTTTTTGGTTTTTTTTTTTTTTTTTGTTTTTTTAAAGAAAGTCTTCCTATAGAAAGATGAATAATGCTGCAAGCTCTCCTACTGTCCAGAGAAGGAATGCAAAACAGGACACAGTTTATAAGCAAATCATCTGAACAATCTAGTAAAATTAAATTCTACCACTGTCTAAATATAGTCTAGAATCATTTATTGGAGATTTTAACATTGCTTCAGGATAACGTGACAATACCTGTTTGTCTGGGAAAGAAAAGTAAGACCCAGCATGTCAGAGTAGTTTTGATTAGGACCTTAATTTATAAAGGCTGATACTTCTGAGCACACCAGCTCGTCTCTGGGTGACTCCAATTTGGAAATGTTCAGGCAAACAGAAAAATTTTTTCCCCATCAATCCAAGAGGCGGAAAATGTAAAAGCAGCTTCTCAAAGAAAGTGGCTGCATGCTTTCATTACCTTTATTACCTTACATGAAGTAGAAATCAAATGCTGCATTAATACTAGTCTCATTTTCAGCTCTCCAGTACTCCTGTCATTTTCCCATATGTTCTTGTCCTGCTCACTCTTCATAGGCTGTCTCTTTCACTGATATTTCAGTTACCTTTTAATGGAGACATCCAAATCTTTCAGGCAGTCCACAATTGTGCTTCTATGTCTCTGTACTGCATTATGGTCTGTCTGCACAGTTTTCAACAGTGATGTCAAAGCCACATATCTGGGATAAGAATATATAAGAAAATACTTAAAGGTAAGCACTCGACTTCTATGCACAAGTACACCTACCCACATTTAATCTTCTTTTGCAACAAAACAGAGCTCCCTTGTACCCCTCAGCAACAAGTGAGGATCCTCCACGAGGCTACCTGGCCTAGCTCCAGTAGGGTTACCATACAAAAGAGTAACACATTTAATGATATCCTGCTGCTCAGACAAGCACCCACCCGAGTTCCTGGGCTCATGCCAGGTGTCTGCAGAATCACAGGAGTTGGAAGGGCCTCGTGGAGACCGAGTCCAACATCCCCTCCCCCCCCCGACTAGAGAAGTTTTGTTACAGTAGGTTGTACAAGAAAGCATCCAGGCAGATTTGAATATCTGCAGAGAAGGAGATTCCACCACTTCTCCAGGCAGCTTGCCCCAGTGCCCTGTCATCCAAAAGGAAAGTTTTTTCTCATGTCCTGTCTTCATTTTGAAAAATCAAGGCAAAGTTTAGGCCTCCATATATCACACACAAACTACTAAGCGAGTTAAAATTCCCAAAGCTAGAGTCTTCCACCCATATGATGATTTGTAATACTAACGCCTACAGATGTGACTTAATTCTGGCAGTTGCAGTAATTCTACGTTCAGATTAAAGAAGTAATGGTTGTGCATTAATTTCTTTGCTGACAGCAATACGCAGACAGGAAAAAAAAAAAAAAAAAAACAACTCCTTGTCTAATTTGTAAAGTCACCACTGTCCACTCTGATTTGAATGTCATCACTGACCAGATGAAACAAGACAGAATATACACAGAAAACAGAAAAAAAAAAACCCCAACCACTCACCTAGATTAAGAAATCACATTAAGAATTAACTTTACACTCCTAGATTCGACTACTATGAAGGGCAGAGCCATAGTTAAGGTTTTGACAGAGAGCGCCAAGAAAAGAAGAAAGCTTGTCTGTCACATTCACCCCGCTAACAACAATTCCCAGAACACTCTCCTGGAAAGTTCTACTTAGTACAGTCTTAGTGTCATTGCTTCTTAGACATTTTAAGCTGGGTGTAGATGGAGCACAGTTCATGCAACTTACCTAATATTTTTGTCATTGTTTAATAAGAAACGGCCTAGGATGTTAATGGCTAACACCTGCAGAAAAAGTTACAAAAGGTCAGTGACCAAGAAGTCCTCCATCATTGCTTTAAGGTGACTTTAAAGGCAACGTTACTACCGTGCTTCTTGGCCAAAAGCATAACAAAGAACTCTGGAGCCTGACTAAGCAAAGGAAAAACTAAGACAAACATGGTACAGGCTCTCTCCTGTACTCAAGAAAAAACAGTCTTCAGGAAGGTTTTGCTGCCCCTCCCCCAGCCTCTCCTTCCCCTTTTTCTCCCTCATTTTCTTTTTTCTCTTTTTCACCCTTTTCTCCCCCACCTCCACCCCATAACACTATAATGCGACGGAAAGCACAGCAGTAACACCAGGGTAGCAAAGTTCTAGGCTGCAGCAAGTGAGGACAAGCCTAAATTAAATAGTCAGACACAGAAACAATGGAAGAAAAAGCTGCTTACTCTTGGAAGGCCTCAGGTAGGCAGGAATCTTCAGTGAGACACCCTCACCACCACTGCTGACCCTTTAATGAGGACTGGGAAGGGGCTCCAGCCCTTCTGACCACTCAGGTACACTGCATGCACCTGAACTCCCCTGGGCTGGCCCTGCCTTCCCACCAGGTGCTCAATCACTGCTTCAGGCCAGGACACAGCATTTCTGCTACACCCCTTAAGTACACCTTCCAAAGAGGCTACAAGTCTTATCTAGAAGCAACCACAGAGCTTTTTTGCCTCACGTGTCTTCTACAGAAATTGCTCTCACACAAAAAGTCACAGCAAAGACAACTTACTCTCAGTCCACTCTCAGATTTTATGTCCATAATAGTCAGCACAGTTTCATAGAGAATGGCATTTCCCACATTTTTACTTGTTTCTGTATTAGTAGCGACCTAGAGGAAAGAAACAAAGTGACTCCATTACCTCTAAAGTGGATCCCCTTTGTGCTGTCCTGCAGAAGAAGCAATGAAACTCAGCAATCCTTACTGTACCACATCTATAAATACACGCCCCAAGCAACAAAACTCACCCCAGTGTGGCAAGCAGCCACACTGCGTATCTTCGTCAGTGCTGAATCCAAATAATTAACAAATGAAAAGAGAAAATGTAAGCTGATTAACTTTGCAGGTCTCACCTGTGCAAGTATGTCATTCATTGCTTCACTAGAATCATCATCATTTCGCCCTAGAATCCTTAGTAACCGCAGGATTCGCACCTATGACAGAAATAGAAAAACCTCACTCAATGGAAATCTTTTACAGAAGGGCCATGAAATTCACTGCTTGAGCAGCAACAAAGAAGAAAACAAAAGACTAATTTTCTATTTCAAAGCATAATGCAGATTTGGTTCTATTCTCAGGCGAACACTGTGCTCTTTCTCTCTTCACAGGCCAAAATTGTTACGAGTACATCGAGTGTCAAACCAGGCACATTCCTGCAAGACCAACATTCATTGTTTCTTCTCGTTTTGCCACAACTTAGCACAGTACCATAGGGCACGGCAACTTCTTTTCAAACCAGGTGGCTTTCACTAAGGTAGATGAATAGCATTTACCCAGCCTACTCTAACACAATGCCAATCTTCAAATCAACACTGCTGCCTTATGGTAACTATCTTGTCATACTTATGTCTCACAACACAGTGCACAAATTAAAACTATCAATGATGACTAGCATCATTTCTTACCTGCAAAAAGGGGTCACTGATCCCAGACACATCATGCTCTGGTGAATATCCAGACATGATAAGGTTCTTCAGAATACGAACTAGTTGGGGAACAAGCTGTGAAGAAGAGAGTTATCAGAAAATGTACCTATTAGCTTGTTGTTCCTTCTGCCCAAGTACAGGTCCAAAAGCAAATCTTGCGTTTGAAAGCAAGTTGTCCTACAGATTCCTCCTTGAAGTTCAGCCTGATCATCTAGAGACTATTATACAAATATCTACAGCTTACATGTTTCTAGTCATTTCCTATCTGAGCTGGAGTCTGAGCACCATATTCCATCTTCAAAGTACTAAATCCACCACAACTTGATAAGCAATACCTAAAAGGAAATATCAATTAAAAAAAAAAACTCCCATCTTCATGAAAAAGGAGGCTAGGACTGTTGAAGTAGCATTCTTCCAAAACTTTGTTTGGGAGCTTTACCAGATTAGCTCCAAGTTGATTTTTAGCATACATTCCCATGTAGTATATACCACCTGCTTTCACAGAGCATCAGGCATAAGAGATTTAATCTTTTCAGATACTTATAGGATTACAAGAAGTTATTAAAGATTCCTTTAAGATTGATACTCCATTCACATCAGCCTCTCAAGAGAAAAGCTTGGTAATCTGCAACACATTCCCCCACAAGAGAGTAACATGCAAGTGTACTGATCTGCAAAAATTTTCCTGGAGCCCTGATTAACATTTGCTTTGCCTTCTAACATACAAGAATATTATCAGGACTCAGGACAAGGCAAACAAAGGAAAACATTACAGCCATGGAGACTGGTTGAGGGCCCCTTACCAACCTTCTGTACTCAAATTTCACGGACAAAAAACACCAGCAATGGAGTTGCACCCAGTAGTTCTTTGGCAGTGTCGTAAGAACACATACAGGTGGCCATACAATTCTCCTGCTTCCTTCCATGTAAAGGAATTACCCACAGCTGCCCTACATTTAAGGCAAGGCACAAAGCCACCAGTGGTAAAGAGCAGTCATAGCTACAGTGTGCATATACAGAAAAAAAAATCCTTCAAAATCCCAAGATGAGGGCTTGAGCAAAGAAGGTTTGTGTTTTGAGAAGGCCACAACAGAGATCCAGGGCTGATATGGGTAAAGAAGCTTATTGATAAGACCAGCACACAAAAAGCACTGAACAAGACAACTGATCTAAGCACACGGCATTAATCACAAACATGGCATTATCTGGTACTGCATCACGAGAGGCAAACATCACAGACTCAATGTAAGCATGCACCATGTACAAGAATTAAACCTTACCTTTTCGTTCTAACACAGAGCAGGATTCCAAACAGACAAAAGAGACAAAACAGATGAAGCAGGCATTAGGGACAGATCAACGTTGTATCATTCACAGCATAAACAACCAAAGAGACTGCTAGAAAAGCAAGTACCTAGGACTTACATTTTGCAGAGGCAGTTTGTTTGTTTTTTTTTAAACCAGTAAGACTACCACCTATAAGAGAGCAATGGCTCACTCCCACGTGTCCCTAGTCTTTCTTTCATTTTCATTCCTGCTTTGCTGTACACAACCAGGGCAAGAGATGTATGTTGAAGTGGTAAAACGCATCAAGAGGACAAACTGTTTGAAATCCCTAGTGATATACACAAGTCAGTGAAGAACAGTAAACTGGGCATGAAAATAGACAAACCTCTTTGAAACACATGAGAGGAGCAAATGGCCAGTTCTGTTGATCAGCTTTGATCAATTTCTCCCTTGACCAAAAAATCAGATTAATTAAAAAAAATAAACAATGACGTTTTCACAGTCTGGTAGTCTTTAATATGGCAGTTATACAGCACAGCAAATTACAGCAATAAATGTTAGGAAATGTGTGTTAAGGTGGAAAATAAGCAAACACTCCTACGAGAGGGGGAATGATGTTGACACTGAAACCTCTAAGTTAGAAAGGAAAATCATGTACTATAGCATGCATCAGAGACAAGCTTCCATTGAACATGATAAGGTTCAGAGAACAGAGAACATTCCACATATTTCTTATATGAGCTTATACAATTGTGACAGTGGTTACAGAATTCAAGCACATGTGCAAGCTTTTTCTGCTTCTTTACAGTTGATATACATGCACTTCCTGATGACACTGTGTAATTAGCTATAAAGAGCAAAAAAGCCAAAAAGGAACACCAGCCAAAGAGGGCACTTATTCTTAACTGTAAAGAAAGATTCATACAAACTACACAGTCTTCAAGAGTAATTTTTGTAACTTACTCCTTCTTTGAGAGGGCTAGGCACTCAGCACTCCCTTTTTCTTTATTGTTTTGATAACAAGCAGGTAGCACAATTAAATTCTTCAGTTGTAAGGATTTCATTTTAAGAAGGTGCACACTGCTTTCACTTCAGAAATCAAGCAGCAGCAAAACCAAAACAAGACCATGAAAATTAATTCTGCAGTGTTACCAAATTCACACTTACCTTTCTGAAGTGTGCAAGCATGTCTGGGCTTCTCTCACACATCTCCGTGAGGAGAACTACTGATGTGTGTAGAACACCTAAAAGCCACAGGAAAAAGCCTCTTAATTTCATTAGCTCTAGGCAAATAACAAAAATTGCAATTAAATGAAAACAAATCATACAAAACAATCTCCCCTTCAATCTAACACATGCTTCAAAAAAGATGCTTGCAGCTGTGCCCAAGGTAAAGCTGATGACAAAGTGCATGTGTCTTAGATCAGCAACTAAAAGTCAAAAATGGAGACAAACTGGACTTGTATATTGCTTAAAGAAACTTGCATACTAAATATACTGTTAGACAGAAACAAACATGTAAATAAGATTTGAGAAGGACAAACTGCTAAATGTTTTGTACACATTGAGTTTCTCATGCTCCCCAGTTTTCTCTTCTGATTTGGATACCCTACCCAGCATTATGTGGTCTGCACTACGCCTTCCTTAGGAGGTCTCAAACCTCACGTTTGGAGAAAGACTGCAGTAGACAGCTTGCTAAAGCCAAACTGTCTATTTGGCAGTCAACTGCCGTGTTCTGACTTAGCAGAACTAAGTTAAAACACCTCTGAAAAGTAGTTAGAAAAGCCACGTCAGTTACAAAGCATTTAATTAGATTACAACAGTTGAAAATTAACCACTGGATGCACCGTCAGCAAATCTGCAGACAACACCATGCTGCGCGGTGGGGTCAAGATGCTGGAAGGGATACCACCTAGAGGCACCCAAGACAGGCTCAAGAGGTGGGCCTGTGCAAACCTCATGAAGTTCAACATGGCCAAGTATAAGGTTACATGTGGCCACTGGGGTTAGAGCAATCCCAAACCTGAATACAGGCTGGGTGATGAGTGGGACCTGCAGTGGTGGACCTGGAGGCATTGGCAAAGGAAAAAAAATACATATATATCACACATGGCCTGCTAGTAACGTTTCACTTAACTACTCTGTGTGGAGACAAACTTGCTGTAACATCTACTGTAGGACTCCTAGCACAACCAACTCTTTTCTTAAGGCACATAATCACTGAAGATAAGCAAAAGGACTAAGCCTGTAAAGAGTGAGCACTGCTTGATACAAAATTAACCAAGTATTTTTTGTATTTCTCTTTAAACAATCTTCTGAAGTACTTGAAAAAAAAAAAAGCATTAAAACAATAACATAGCAAAAAAAGCAAAATTAACGTGAGAATCTATATAATGATCTAAAACAGCACCGAAGACAGACTCTTTCCTGACACAGAACATCTCCACACTGGTAATGCCCACTAAGCAAGTGTCAGATAATCCTATAGCACTGTGCTAACTGAAATCACCCAAAAAGCTGAAAAGCACACTCTGAACTTCATTTAGGCAGCATACTGGATAGAAGTGACAAAACTTTCCCACTGCACCCACTCTGAAATAGGTAAACATTGAGAGTTCCTTTTATCACCTATGCCATATAGGTGCTGCTGATCTGTAGCCATACACGCCTGCCTTCTCAATTACATTTGTTCTCACTGCATAGCAATGGGAAGAAACAAATAATAAAAATATAACTCAGTAAATCCCTCCAAATAAAAGGCGTATGTGCCATACACAAAAAACAGTATAGTCTTGCTAAGCACGCTCACACATTACCATGGTTCTTTTCATTCAGCAAGTTTTTGGTGGCTGGCAGGAACATCTCCATAAGTTCAGGCACCTTTCTAATAACGTGAACAGCACACAGTGCTGCCTATACAGGAAAAACATTTGATTAGTATGTAGTGCAATGACAAGACATTGAACACCTAGCACAGCAGGAACTAACACAAATTTCATGATATACAGAGGCTTGAAATGTTTGTAGCGCATTTTTCCACTCTCTGCTACAAGTGATACTAAACAGCACCACAGAAGAGTTTAACAAAACTTCCACAGTTGAAAAGTAAAAAAGGCATTGAGTTGCAAAGTAACATTTGCACTAACAGCAGTTCATTTGAAAGTTATTCACTTCAGAGCCATGTTAATTGCTATGTGGCTCTGCATTTAATAGGGCTACTTCAACCTGTCTCATTGTTAGGAAGGGAGGGGAATGATAATGCACTGGAAGTGAAAAGCGAAATTTATGTCAAATGCATGGCTTGTTTTCCTTCCTTTGAATATGATCACATTCCCACAAAACAGTTCCCCTTCAGGTGACAGGTCCTATGAAAAACAGAAGTACACTTCAAAAAGTTTGCCCATCTTCTCCAGAGAACAGAAGCAAGAGAAGACCCTACTCATTGTAGCTGCCTGAGAATCAAGTGCGCTGCCTCTTCCCAGAATACAGCAATACATCTCAGCACTGCTGTCTTGCCTAAAATCCCATTATTTCCCCCAACCTTTTCAAGACATAACAACAAAATATATTTAAAAAGAACAAAAGTATTTATACTTTACTGATGCTCTTTCATACTGGCTAACAATTAGAAGTTTGGAGCTAGAGCCTGTGAACAGGCAGGTGCTGGTAATACAATCAATAACCTTAAGGTACAAAGTACCT
Organism: Lagopus leucura; assembly: GCF_019238085.1. NCBI lineage: Eukaryota > Metazoa > Chordata > Aves > Galliformes > Phasianidae > Lagopus > Lagopus leucura. The sequence continues at coordinate 170,481 of NW_024962299.1, forward strand.
TAGAAATTACAAACAGATCATCTGTAGAAGGCTAGCCTTCTAGAGGATTACACACATCCTTGCTCCGCAGACATGGGCTTTGGCCTCAACTTGTCTTGCACGCTTGCAAATATTCAGTCAGCATTCCAAGCTGTCTAGCATTCCAGTTATTAGCAAGATATCCCAACCTCAAGTTTTAACACTTAGCAAAACATTAAAAAGTACCTTCTTCCTAAGATAGGAGTTGGATGTTTTGAGGAGCTTTTCAACCTCTCCTGCAAGGTCTCTGCACATTTCTGAAGAGCCCATGCAGCCAAGAGTGCAGAGTGCCAGCCCCTGCACATATTGCGTGCTGTGGTTAAGGTCACTGCAAAGAAGAGGAAAAAAAAAAGAACAGTCAGTATGTGAATAAATCCCAAATATGGAAAAAAAAGTGCATCTGTGTATGGCCATCCAGCCATCTGTACGCATAGCCCAGAAGGAATCTCCAAATTCTAAGCTATTCGGGAGTATATCAAGCTGAACAATATCAGCTTTAAGTTTTCTATTACTTTTATATAGAATCCTCAAAGAAAAAGATTTCAGCAAAACCACCAGGTGAATATCCGGTGCTTGAGCTGAGAGGAGGGAAGACCACAGAGAACTCCATTAAAGCTTACTGTAGTAAATACTAAACTCTGTATTTTGGAATTTGCAAGCAGGAAACAAATTAACATCAAGTATAGCCTTGCAGAGACTCTGCAAGTTGTCCCAGCATAAACAAGTTGTAGAATAGGCTTTAGCTTCTGGTTTATAAGCACTTTGATTTGCAGTTTCTGAATCTTAAGATTTTCACATAGTTTGACTTGCATATTTTTACAATGGCTTTTAATTCTAGTTACCTCCCCTTCCTTCCATTTGACTATTAGGATTAATGAGTGATGAACTGTAAAACTGCATCTGGACTTGGTCATGAAATAAAACCTTAAAAGGGTAACAGACAATACACATGCTTAATACATTAACCTTAGTATAATGCAAAATAAGAATTTTTGCTAAGACTTACAGACTGAACAAAAATATTGAATTGGAAGTGGGATTCATACTTACAAACTGAACAGCATTAAAAACAAAATCTATGCAAGATATTCTGGCTCAAGATGGAGGATAACAAAAACAACGTACAAAATAAACAAAACCTACTACTCACAGAGCTTGCAAGTAATCCATACGGAAATGCTGTTAGCCTCTGGAAATTGCAAAGTGCAATACCCATAAGCAGACACTACTTCTGAGGCCACCCACCAACCATCAACCACTAAGTATGAGACAATACAGCTTCCATACAGCAATTACAACAGCTTTTAAAAACTGACTTCAACCAATTTTCCATCAGAACACCTGGTACTCCTGTCACCACAGCATCCAGGATTCATTCACAAATGTGAAGAACATAAAAATATGGTTCCTGTTTGGGGGGTGAGTTGGTGACTGCATGACGGGAGGACAGGGGAAGCAAGCAGTATGCAACCAGATTCATACAACATGCACAAAAGAGAGCATTCTGCATGTAATACAAAGAAGTTATGGCAACATGCAAATAAAATAACAGAGTACACCTGCCATTAAAATGGGTTGATTTCTGTTTCCTTATTTCAGCAAGTTTTGAGCAGCAATACGTAACAGTGAATATAGCAAGTACATGCTGCTACACAAGGGTGTCCACTTGTTTTTATGGAAGATCTAGGTTGTGGTGATAAGACACTGATGAAAGCAGACAAAGTGGCAGGCGAGGAAGCAATAAGCTTCCCACCACCTAAGTGGGTTGCTATCTCCCAGTTTTGTTTAGCTTCAGCCCGGCTCATGTCAAATTCATCCCACCCTTATCACACAAATTCATTTTAGCATAAGCAATCAAAAAAAGATGTTAATATAGCAGCCTATTTCTAATGCAAGAGTCTCACAGGTATGACAATTCAATAAAAGAATACTTGACCAAACGTTTGTAGATCCCAAGGCCCACAGTCTTGTCAAGACTTCCCAAGCACTTTGAGGACACAGTCCAAGCAATCTTACTAATACTTCATTTGCTATTACTCAAGAGGTTTATGTTCAAAAAGTAAATAAAACCAGACATACCACATACAAGCAGGAACAAGGATAAAACAACTAGACCCCCGTTGTTCCACTCCTTCTCCCACCCATCTTGAAAAAAGACTGCCCATCATTAGAAACAGACCAATCATCCTTCACTTAACTATAATATGAAACAGTGCTGGTTTAGCAGCACTTCACTAGAAAGATTTTAAAAGTAAAGAAACTGAGGAAAAAAACAATCCTTATTTCTCATCCTTTCTTGACCAATTTCAGGAAGGTACCAAGCAGACAGCACATTCCAAGTTGCTGCCTTGCTTCCGAGGAAAATCATACATCAGTACTGTTAGGTCAACCTTAAAAAGAAGGCAGCATACACAGTCTTGACTCCCAAGGTCAAAAACTTCAGAGCTCATCAGCACAAGTAAATAAATAGAACCAGAGATACAGTACAGAGATACAGTATTGTAACAGAGGATAACCTGACCTACAGTGTTTTAGCAGTGTTATGAAAATATCCTCTGATTTATTACTATTTAAAAGGTATGTGGACCTTCAGCAATGCTGCATTACTAACTGCATGCCTGTCTCTTTCCTACTTTGTAAGCAGGGAGATAATTTAATTCTTGAATGTGGAATTATACTTGGCACTGGTGAGGTCATACCTCATGCATTGTGTTCAGTTTTGGGACCCTCACTACAAGAAGGACATTGATGCCTTGCAGCACGTCCAGAGAGAGGCAAGGAAGCCACAAAGGGCCTTACTGAAGAGCAGCTGAGAGAACTGGGATTCTTTAGTCTGGAGAAGAGGAGGTGGGGGAGGAAGGGAGGTGGATCTCATTAGTATCTGTAACTACCTGGAAGGAGTTGTAGAGAGCTGGGGGTTGGCCTCTTTCCAGATAACAGCAATAGGAAAAAAGGTAATGGCTTTAAGTTGCACCAAGGGAGATTCATATTGGATATCAGGAAAAATTTACTCTCAGAGTGGTCAGGCATTGGATCTGACTGCCCACAGACATGGTGGACTCACCATCCCTGAAGGTTCTCAAGAAAAGAGTAGATGTTGCCCTGAGTGACATGGTCTACCGGGCATAGTGATGATCACAGAATGGCCTGGGTTGGAAGGGACCTCAAGTTCCAACCCCCATCAATGCAGGCAGGGCTGCCAGCCAGTAGATTGAACACTACATCAGGCTGCCCAGGGCCTGATCCAACCTGGTCTTGAACACCTCCATGGACAACCTGCTCCAGCATTTCATCACCCTCTCAGTGAAAAACTTCCCCCAACATCTTATCTCAACTTTCACTCCTTTAATTCATAAGCATTCCCCCTTGTCTTGTCACTATCTACCCATGTAATAAGCTAAGGGTTGGACTAGATGATCTTACTGGTATTTTCCAACCTGAATGATTCAATGAATGGAAGTTGTGAGTTTTTTTTTTTTTTTTTTTTTATAAACACAAATGTTTTCTGGTACCCTTACTTCTTGATGCAATTGGTCATAAGAAGATGGACATCCTGTCTCTCATCCAGCAGCAACATGGCACCTAAATACCCAATGCGCTTGTCTGTGAATTTCTGAGAGGCAATGAGCTTGAGGCACTCCAACTGGGGAAAAAAAAAAAGAAAGAAGAATTAGCTTAAACTATTTCTCAACTAGAAGAGAAAGAGTTTGAACTCTGATATTAACTAATTTAGGTCTCTCTCATAATATATTTTTAAAAGTACATTCTATTCCCATTTTGATGATATGGAAAACAAAGGCTGAATGACCAGCCTAAAGATTCCAGCAAGGAAGCAGCAAAATCAATAGTAAGTCTGCTGCCCTGAAATAACAATCCTCTGCTGATCTTCCATTACCTCATACATACCAGATAAGCAGGATCAGAGCACAAAAGAGAAAAATAACACAGATAAGAACTATCAGTTAAAAAAGAAAAAAAAAAAAATCCAGAAATCCAGAAAAAAATCCAAAGATATGCCATGTTTGATAGACCTTGGAATTTTTTTATTTTATTTATTTATTTTGCACTGTAATGGGTACATCTACCCACCAGGGAGAGAATCAGTGCTCTGTTAAGATGTCAACAACAATTTTGATGATTACGATCTGTAACTAAGTAACTTGCTAGGTAAATTTTAGATACAGTCATATATGTCAGTTCCCGCTGTCCTGCAATCCTGTAACTTCTGTATGAACTTCAGAATCTAAAATCACATGCATTGCAGCCACTACAAACTTCCCATCCCTTCTATCATGTAAAAACGTACCAGCTGTATTCAAAAATATAAAGGAAATTCCTTGGTAACATGCCTAGCTGCCACTTACACTCAGATAACTTCAGAGTTTAGCTGCTAGCTAATTCTTAAACATGTTCTTAGTTCAAAAATACAAACAGTAACATTACTATGCACTGAAGTATCTCACTCTAACCGATAATCAATTACATATAAGCATATCTCTACTTTCCAGCATGTAACACTATAACACGATGGAAAGTATAATGCTTATAGCAGGGTGGCAAAGTCTCTGACTGCTGCAAATGAGGACAGGCCCAAATGCAGCAGCCTAGACACAGAAACAAAGGAAGAAGATTTACTTACCTTTGAAAGGCCTCAGGTACACAGGGATCTGCAGAAAGATACCCTCACCTCCACTGCCAACCCTTAAATGAGGTCTGGGAAGGGGTGGATCCCGGCCCCAGCCCTTCTCATCACCTGGGTGCATCACCGCATGCACCTGAACTCCCCTGGGCTGGCCCTGCCTTCCCACCTGGTGCTCCATCACTGTTTCAAGCTGTGACTTCAGCATTTCCGCTACACAGACAAAGCAGCAAAAATGGCTTCTCAAAACAGGTAAAAGATTCATCTTCTCACAAGCACATGCCCTAAGTTCGTTCTGCAAGTTAGCTAGGGCAGCAAGTAAGCAAACAGTGGATGTATGGAGGGGATGAGACAAAGCTTCCAATAGATCTACTTTAAAGGACACAAAAAAGGCCCGCATAGGCAAAAATAAAGGGTAGCATGAAACGGTTTTCAGTCCTTCACTATAAGGAAGTTTGAACAGAACTGTTTTCGAACAGGGAGATGCGAGAAGTGCACACGCATCAAGACAGCAAAGCTATACTGGCTGCTGAAAAACTTGTAAGAAAATTAAATTTAACGTGACAGAGAAAACAAATGCTATGGCCTAGCTACTAACAAGTTCTCACAACTGCACAGAATCAGAATATATAACACTGCTATGCAAGAAGTTGCCACATAATCATCTAGCTTGAGCTGAGTGACCAACTGACAAAGAAAAGATTGAATGAAAGCAAATTCAGTTATCTAAGATTAACCTGGATGAAGAAATACCTCTAAGCAGTAAGATCAGTCATCCAAAGAGATAACTGAACACGCATGAGTGGGCAAGATCAACCAAGAGATAAGGCACATAACACTGCATATTTACCTCTTATCTTTACAGTGATTGACCCATTTTTTCCCCAGAAAAGTTTAAAAGGTGCTTTCTTATATAATGCTCTGCAGAAGTGCAGTGTGGAACCAATGGCCTCACAGCTACAGCATAAGAGCTAAAGAAGGCAAGACAAACAACTGAAAAAAAAAAAAACAGAAGGAAACTAATGACTGATATTTCCAGCACTTTTAAATTTGTATGATATTACTGAAATTTACCTCGCAAAAAGCTGACCAGTTTGCTTCACATGTATACAAATACATGCAAATTAGCTTAGTGCACAGCACTGCTGAGCAACACAATGAAGTGAAGCTCTGTTTAATTAGTAGAAGAATTCTTGATGTCATTATATCCATTTCATTCAAAGGAACAGCAATTAAGATCTGCTGCCTCAGTGCTGTAACAGATACATCAACAAAGCCTGATAATACAGGTCTATCACCAGATTACAACTCAAAGTTTTCACTGACATAGACACCTTTCTGACTGGCATTCTTTTGCAGGGGAATTAAAGCTTTAAAAAAAAGTGGATGCTCAATACCTTCTAATCATAACCCGATTTTAACACGCGCTCAAGACAGTTTGCCATGCACTGCATCTCAGCATGCACTGGCTAAATGTAACACAAGATTTCCTGAATCAAAGTGGAGGAATCCTGTCTTGGAAAGAAGCAGATCAGCCATTTGCTTCTTCTGACACCTTCTCTGAACGCTTATTAATGGTTACCCCATTCATAACACTAGCTGAAGTCAAATGTCTGTTTTAAGGATAAAACCAGACATGGGATCTAACAGCCTATGGCTCTCCCGTTTTTCATCAAAATGAATTTCCTACTCATTCATGCTGCACTCTCTGAAACTTCTTGTTTATAATGCTGGACTGCCTATCTTCAAAATTCTACTACTGCTGGAATGGCATCTGCCTTCAACAGTCCCCCAGCACATTGTTTTGGAGAAAGAACGAGGATCATATAAAATCACCTATATAACACCAGTATCTTGAAAGATTCCTTCCAGTCATAAAAGCTGACGACACAAAAGATTTCAACTTAAATAATAATTGCTAAAATCTCTTCTTAGCCTTGGCCGGAAATACAACTGACAAATTATATGAGAACCAAGGCCAGAGGATGGTATGCTACAGTCAGCATAGTTGTTTTCCTGTTACATCAGAGTTGCTACATCTCGAACAACTCTTTTCTCTGGGAGAAGAACCCAACGATGTAGAAATAAGGCGATCCCCCCTAAATTCAAAGTACAGTCCAAACTCAAAGACAATTTGAGGCCCTGGTTACATTATGACTGCAGCAATTGGACAGATCGGCACAATGGAAAAGGCATTACAACAGAGGTGTGATGATGACAGGACTGGCACAATAGAGAGGTGCTATGAAGGAAAGAAGATTGCTCACCATTATCAGAAGATTCCAGGTTTGCAGAGGAGAGCTTCACCAAGGAGGCATCTCCAACCAGAGCCCCTTCCCCAGTGGCAGTCAGCCCTTCAATGAGGTCTAAGAGCTGCAGCCAGGCTCTGTCCTTCTGGCCCCACAGCTGAACTGCCTTCACCTGTGCTCCCAGGGCTGACCAGGTCCTTTCCCCAGCTGCTCAATCAGTGCTTCAGGCTGTGACTCAGTTACCGTACAATGACTAATGGGATGTTTACTAACAACAAAAATGAACTGTGCCTCAAACACTAAGCAAAGCTCAACCTGAAGAACCTGTAGATCAAGACCCCATCATCTTATCTCTCTTTTCCACAATTTGACTGAGGAACACTACAGGGAAAATAAGTCAAAACTCACATCAGCATTCTCCAAATCTCTTCACTAAAATGGGGACAAGAAACACCAATCCTTTATTGTTGGGAACAGACCAACTATTACCTGCCTAGAATAAATTACTTCAGAATAAGGAAACTCCTAAATAAGAAACACCTTTAAAACATCTGGCAGTTTCTATCAGGTACACAACTTCAAGATGCCATCCAGAAATACTCATACTTACCAGATTGTAGTTTAACTACTGCTCTGCAAGACACACCTGCAGCAAGGAGCAGACAGCCTGGGTAAAGCAGACTAACTGCAAGTTTCATAACAAAATACATAAGAACAGGTTTCAGACAGGAAGTGTCTTTGTCATAGTCAAAACTAACTAATGCAGGTTCTGAACATGCGCGAGGACAAAACCTCAAAACATCTCAAAGCAAAACTGCTCTAGTTCTGCTCCAAAGCAGCCCATGCACTCAAAACACATGAAGCATACTGGTATACACACACACACTGTAGCAGCAATGAAGACCAACCTACCTGTCCAAAATGTGCAGGGTATCCCAGCATGTGCATGTACAGCAGCTTTGCCACATTTCTGCATCTGTATGTGTTATCTTCCTCTCGGAAGGATGACCGGATAGCAGCACATTCCTTCTGAATCATCTCACGCTCTTCTGCCTGGGTTCTTGCTGTCCGGATGGTCCGGATCAGCTCCCGCAGTCTGATGGGGGCTGGCATCCTCTGGGAGAAGAAAGAGATCCATAAGCCTTCTACTGTACCTGAGAACTTCATAATTGTCTCAGTTCAGCATATTCTTCTTTCTTCCCTTATAATTATATAAATGGAAGAATTTAAAAAAGGCAAACAGCTTCACTAGCATGGTTAAAAGCATACCTAAAGGCCACAGGAATTCATTGTACCTTCCAGGAACAGAAGTTCTCATAACTGCTTTTCTAGAAGCAGAAACTGCTATGCTTTGAACAAGCTGCCAAGTGAACGTAACGTGATTCCCAGTCCGAAATAGATAAGAACAGTACTCAGCAAGGTATGTTCATGTTCTTATCTTCTGCCTCTCACCAAAGAGGTTTGATCCTTGAAATCTCAACAATGTGGGACACAAATCTCCTTTACAAAAAACAATGCTGTTAAATAACTAGCAGAAGTTTTCAGACAGGTATTTCAGAGAGCCACGCTTCATAAATCTCACATACTTGTGCCGTGCATCCTTCTTCCTTTGAGGGGGGAAAGACATCAGAAAATGCTGATGGAAGATAATATGAACAGCGTGGTTGCACTTCAGAATCAAGGAGACACCGTACGTTCATTAAATACCAGCCAGAACAATCATTTCTTCAGAGGCAATGTGACAAAGCCTCTCACAGAACTGCATGAAGATGACTTGCTTTTTTTTTTTTTTTATTTAAAAAAAGCACATGCTACTTGAACTTCAGGTAGTTTCATTTTGCCAGGTGATGGGTACTACCTGACCTAGAGAGCATTGCATTCTCCTGAATGTATTTCAAGAGAAAAATGGCTCCCGCCCAAAAAAAGTTTAGGAAGTTCAACTGCAAAACCTAACTGTAGTTTATGCTCAGCAAAGCAGACTTTTGACTTTCATGAGGATAAATCGATGCAAACTTATCTACAGAATTCTTCCATCCACGTTAAACTGCAAGATTAGCTAAGTCATTTTTAAATCACAAAATCACACCAATGTGTAAAAAGTTACTCAACATAGCAGCCCGTCACAGATCATCTGTGTGTCACCATCCTCCTAAATCAGTGCCATAAATTTTAAGTGCTACCATATCAAAGAGACACATTCAGACATCGTGCTGACTGGCTGGCATGGCACAACAGGTTTGACTGCACACTGAATGGGCAGCTGGGAAGCTCACATTCAGCAGGGCAACCCGTGCGCTGCACCAGGAAAACAGACAGACATGTTACAATGAGTAACGGTGGCCTCGCAGACAAGCAGCTGAACATTGCTCTATGGATCTGAATTATAAACTCAGACTGTTACAGAACTCAATCTCAACACTGCATCTCCTCAGTCAGTCCAACCAAACAGCCCCTCACATTCCAATTGCCCATCTTCATGTCTCAAGAGCTCAAATTCGCAGAGACACAAAGTATTACATTTTGAAAAGTATATGTAGAGATATTTTATCTTCCTCAAAGTACTGTGAAGTGAAGGATCAAGATAACTGGACTCCCCAATCCTCAGCCTTGCCTCTCCGCAAGCTGTAAGATTTCCTCATGTTACTGTGATACAAAACAAATCTATGCTGCCCAAACATTCAGATGCCACACTAATAAGGGTACGAATGGTGAAAGGGAAGTAAGAAAGCTGCCTCCAGAACAGCATTTGAACATGAGACACAAAAGGCCTTTGAATACTGTAATAACATTCTTTTAATAAGGGCTGTGATGTCTCAAAGGTTTTGAAAATCATCTGAAAGGATCTTCCTCACACAACATCACATCCATACAACACAGAGAAATCTTTAATTAGATGGGAACGTTTAAACCCTTAGAACAGAGCGCTGCAGTGAACTAACAGAGCTCTGATAGTGGTAGAGCCAGAATCTTTCAACAGTAAAGTAAGGCTGTAGGAACATGACAAACAGAATACGAAAACCCTGCTAAGCACCAAGAGCTGCACCTTGGTGCACACCTACTGTAATGCCACCTCTGGAGACTGCGGATGCTAAGCATCATCTTCAAGGAACAGCCACAAATAATTATTCTTGAAAATTGGGAAAAATTGGCAAGAGATTTTCAATACTGCAACAAAATATATATCCTCGAAACAAACAAACTGCCAGCACTCACAAAGCCCCAAAGCTTCTCAAACTAAAGGAAACTTGGTTCTATCCATTTGCCACATCACTTCCTCCTGTTTATATCCACAAAAAAATTCTTGTTCTATCCCGAGTTAAATATTTTTTAAGTACTGTGCAAAAAACCTCTGCCCAGTAACTTGCATGGAAAACTTCAGAATGAGAAACTAAGATTGAACAATTAAAAAAAGGAAAATACTAAGAAAAGAAACAGTTTTAAATGTCTTGTAAAATTAGGTAACTACGCAAGAGTTACTGCAAAGCAAGCTGACATTCCTACTTAGCATGCGCTAGATTGCTGGCAGCTGTTGTCAGGATGCACTGCTTTACTCTGTTGTAATTTAGCAAAAAGCAGTAAACATAAGTGCACGATGGCACTGCAGACTGGGCAACTCTGACAACCACAGCCCACTATACAGCCTACTATACAGCCCACCACCTGTCTTTAGGAGCTTATCTTTGGAGGTGAATGTAAATAAAATGTATGGGATGAGATTTGTCTACCTCAGAATTATTTTGAAGTCAGGTAGGATGCCACCTCCCAAGATTCTATTAAATCTTATAACAACATCTGTTTAGGTTTAGTTTTTGATTTGATGTGTTGTGTTGGTAGAGATCTCTGAGGCTCCTTAAAAGTTCCCCCTAATTAAAGTTGGCCCCTCACTTCTATAGCAGTCTTTAACTCAGATTGCTCTTTGACAAGAACACCATCTACCAACTCTTCAGCGCCCTAAAAGGGCACAGACAGAAAGCAGATCAGAAACGCAGTGGCCCTACCAGGTCTGATCAAAGCTCACTCCATTTGATATCCTGTTTCTCACAGCAGCAGGAGCCCGTGGAAGACGGGAAGAGCCAGGTCAGCACGCATACGTACAAATCTGTTCTACTGCAGACTTCAGCAACTTGCAGTATAAGAATTTCTAAAGCAAAAAAAAAAGTCAAGGCCTACAAAGATAAAAATAAAAAGGTAGATCTGTTTTTATTTTGAATCCAGGTGAACTTCTAGAATCAACAGTATTCTGCAAGTCACTACTTAAGTTCCAAGCATAACACATGGAAAGACAGTTCATTCATTTGTTCTGCAGATTCAAGTCCTTATTGCAGTCGATGCTCCCAATAATCCTATGGAGATGATAATAAATTACCTAGTTAGCAATACTAAGGAGCTCATCATCTTACACACTTCACACTCCTACCTCATCTTTTCAGTCTGAGACCTGCAGCCCAAAATCGGAGTCATTCCATGACTGGTTATGTTTACTGTTTGTCTGCATGGTCCACAATTCTCCTGCGTCCTTCCGGAAGGACGGGTACAAAGAAAGCGCCGCGCCCAGCATTTGAACCATGGCTGCACCTCAGCACGTCCTTGTGAAAAAAGGGAAGTCCCTCCTCTTATTTCCCCAGGGACTTTTAACAGCCTCTCTGGGTAGGCGGTCACAGCAAAGTGCTTTGTTTATGTAACAGTCTGACAAACCCCAAAACAGCCCACTTGAAGCCCCGACCACATCCCATACCCCTTCCCCTTCAAACACCCTTTCAAACTGCTTTTGATAAGCTATGCTTTTGTTGGAAAACAGGGAAGGAACTGAAAATAAAAACATCACTGCAGGCTGTTACAACAGTAAAGATTAACACAGTGGAAGGGCAATACAGGAGTGTAACAACGAAGGGATGAGCACAGATAGGATGGTATTTCAAAGGGAAAGCAGAAGTGCTCATCCATCTCCAAAGATCGAGGCTCACAGGAAGGACTCCACCAAGGAGGGATCTCCAGCCAGAGCCCCTTCCCCAGTGGCAGTCAGCCCTTCAATGAGGTCCAAGAGCTGCAGCCAGGCTCCATCCTTTCTGGCCCCACAGCTGAACTGCCTTCACCTGTGCTCCCAGGGCTGACCGGGTCCTTTCCCCAGCTCCTCAATCAGTGCTTCAGGACGTGACTCAACAGTTTCCATAAACAGGTATACATCTCTGCAGCCTATAGGCAATAACTTAATCATCATTAATAACAATGTCTCATTAATAATAATCACAGGCTCACTCTGACAGAGGAGACTGATTCCACTCCTTCCACTGCTCTACAGACAGCATGCCTGGGACCCAGCATGCCACATGAGGCCATCTGTACATCTGAAAACCAGTGGCATTACTTTCCTCTACAAATGAGAAGCCTTCAAACAGAATAGTTGAGCTTACGTGACACAAGGCAGTGTGAGCAGACAGCTCTGGGAGAACCAAGATGGAGCTGGAAAGACGTGGAGCATGGCCTCCTGCACTAAGTCATTCTTAAGTGCAGGGCCATCAGGTGACTGATCATCTCAAGCTTCTGCTCCTCAGAACAGAGGAGCTCCCGAACTCTTATCATACAAAGCAATACCAATCTCGTGCTGACCAAGAAGTACGTTTCACTCCGTCTCAAAAAAGCTAAAGTGATCCGAGAAAAAATAGCCTAGATTTTGACAATTCTCCAGGCTAAAGCTAGCTGACCTGCACTTGGAAGAGCCACATTACCCTCAGAAACTTTAATGGCAGCTCTGACACCACTGACTGTATCAGGTGACACATCACAACAGTGTTGACACAGACCTAGAGAGTAAATAATTACAAAATTGGGAGAAAACAAGCCAGCAGGGACTGCTAGGGATGACACCGCTACTCCATTCAAAAATATAGCCACACACACAGTGCAGGCACATCTGAATGAAGGTGGCAGGGATGCCCTGAACAGCCACATTCATGTCCTGCCTGCTCATCTCTGCTAGCACTCTGACATCACCAACAGATGTGCCTTGGTCACCGAAGACCTACAGCTTGCAGCGATTAGGAAAGCTAATCACCGTAAACGCACACCTTGTGAGACAACAAACCAAGCTTCGTGCAGGTATCAAGAGTTAACAAAACCCAAGATTCACATTTCCCACTCCAGACCCCAAGAACTCCTTCAGCATGCTGAGGACAGCACACTTCAGTACTCAGAAAGGTGACCCACGAAGCCATCAACAAAATCCTGTACAATCTCATGTTCCTCTGGATGCCCCCATCCATTAATTTACTATCAAATCCACAATGCGTTGCTTTGCAGGTAGTAAGACATGAGACTGCATACAATTAGCCTTGGTAGAAAAAATCCATAACAGAAAAGCAATCAGAAGAGCTTGAATGGAGGCAACAAGGTTGCATGGATATTCCTCCAGGATGTGAGACATCCATTTCACACAAGATAGCAACTACCTCACCAGACACACACCTGACCGGTACGCATTTGCAGATGCACAGCTAAGAAAAAAAAAACTTTTTGAATGAAATGAAAATGACTCCAGTGATTCCCCTTTTCTTGCTTCTTTCAAGAAACACACCTAAGCATCCTCCCCCCGTAACCAAATCAACACAGAACAACAGGAAACAAACATTTTCCCGCATTCACACTGCCAAGCACTCCGTAACTCGAAACTATACCCACTGAGAACAACGACAAGCAACAACAGCAAGACAGGCACAAGGCCTCGTGGCCTCCATGGATATGCAGTCAGCACTTTTATTAAGCTGCAGTATGACAAAAGGCACAAAGAGAATGAAAGACTACCCCAACAAGCTCCAGAAGATGATTTATTGACAAATACTTCAGATTCCCCCGATAGCATGAATGAAGGATGGACAACTTGCAGCACGACTGTGCCACGGCCCATCAAGGCAGCAAAACCTTACGGTGCCAGAATTGTACTGGGATTCGACATGCAAGCATTCAGACTTTGAAGGAAGGAACTGAGGCCATGGATCAGTTGTGTTTACTGACAAGCGCTAGTGAAGAACCGTACAATCAAAATACGAATAGGATTAAGAATTCAGAACTGTAAGACATAGTAAGCAACGTGCTATAAAATCTGTCTCAGTATCAGGAAGGATCTTGAAATTAACACTATGAACCATTTAAAATATTCAGAAAATCAGTCTCAGGTAACCATGAAGCTACTGCATAGCAAAATGCCACTAACAGTAAAGTTGGACAGAACTCCGCATTTCAGAGATGTTTCACTGCACAAGACAACGAACACAGAGGACATCCATACCATCTAGGAATAGCACATCTGAAATTTAACTTTATCTGGCTTAGAACCTCTTTCAAAGTAGCAAGCCTTGTTTTCCAGGGTTAATTAACACTTTTCCTTCCATACAGAACATACATATGTTCTTGCTCCTTCCACGCCAACACAAATAGCAGTGCAAATTATAAAAGCAATCGCCTCTGTAGCAATCGCACAGGTCAACATGACAGGAAAAGGTGTTTCACCAGAGGTGTAATGACAGTAGGATCGGCACAATAGAGAGGTGCTATGAAGGAGAGAAGATTGCTCACCATTATCAGAAGATTCCAGGTTTGCAGAGGAGAGCTTCACCAAGGAGGCATCTCCAGCCAGAGCCCCTTCCCCAGTGGCAGTCAGCCCTTCAATGAGGTCTAAGAGCTGCAGCCAGGCTCTGTCCTTCTGGCCCCACAGCTGAACTGCTTCACCTGTGCTCCCAGGGCTGACCAGGTCCTTTCCCCAGCTGCTCAATCAGTGCTTCAGGCTGTGACTCAGTTACCGTACAATGACTAATGGGATGTTTACTAACAACAAAAATGAACTGTGCCTCAAACACTAAGCAAAGCTCAACCTGAAGAACATTTTGTAGATCAAGAACTCCATCACCTTATCTCTCTTCTCCACAATTTGATCGAGGAATACAGCTGAACTGCCTTCACCTGCGCCTCCAGGTGCTCAATCAAGCAGTGCAGGCCCTGACTTCACAGCTCCAATTCAACCTCTTTCCTCATTTTGTTTACAGCAGAAGCACTCCATGCCATTTGTTTGCTACCCATACAGTCCAGAAATCAGGGATTATCCCTGAATACCTGACAAGAACCTAACAGTAGGAACAACAGATTTTTTTTCATACTTTATCAGTTTGAAGGCCTTATTCTTTAAGGCCGCCTTTACCCAATAGCCAGTTATATCAGAAAAGAGTTAGATATCTAACTCAGATTAGCTCCTGTGGCTGGACAATTGGTGCCTAAATTCCTCCCTCTCCAACTCAGTTAATTCTTCACCAAACCAACCAGGAAGGTATTCCTCCTTCATGCAACTCATTCTTGGTAAACTACCCAAACAAAACAAAAAAAAACCCACATCAACCAGCAAAACAAAAATCGTAACATATTAAAATCATTTTACTATACATTATGTTTCCAAACAGGTACTTTCTCTTCCCTTGCAGCCCTTTATTAGGTATGTTTGTACTGTTTTAAGTTTGAAGAGTTTACGAACCCCAAAATATTTAAGTATAGAACCTTACTACAAACCTACTTGAGAATACCACAGTATTCAAAGGCAGCTGTTCAGCAATTAACATCTTATGCCTGCAAGCAGCACAAGATCCATGCAAAATACTCAAGTGCTTCAGTCAACCTACATTCAGCTATCAGGAAATTAAGTCTCAAGACCCATGAGCCTTGAACATGCAGCCAACTTGAGCTCTACCCCTCTGGAATCTCTTCAGACATGTTAGCCTATGCCTTACTACTAATAAAACCAAGGATTTTTTTTTTTTAATTACTCTTTCACTATATTAATGAACACTCAAAAACAAGCTGTCAGAAAGTCACTGTTTAAGAACTTCAGGACAGAACATCGGGGGGGGTGGGGGGAGCCAAGACAGAATGATAATACAAGGCATTAGAATTACTTTGCATTATACAAAGACCAGCAGGGCCTGGGAAAGAAGTATGGAAAAACATGCCTAAAAACAGGAGCTGAAAAACAATCCCAGAGGTTGTGATGGTCCCACGTCCAGCTACACTGAGAAAAACAAGAAAGGCAGCACAAGCACTGTGCAGGCAAGGCAGCATGTGTGCTGCTGCTTTGTGACTAAACCACACACCTTCCCCTACACTGCATCAAAACAAACCGCTGTACCGACAGTTAACTGCCACCTAGAAATACAGACTTTATCTACAGCACCTCCAAAGCGCCAGATGAAAGCAAATGCTACCAACAGCAGTAATATTAGCAGATATTCACTCGCACTACTCTTTTCAGAGTAACGCTATCATATGTTTGTTTATTAACACCAAAACAACCGATAAAGGAACACAGCTATGTGAGACATTTTTCCTCAAAGAACATCTCAGTATGATCTAGGACAAATTAACATCACTTTCAGTCAGAAGAGTTTGCCCTCTTATTAAACAAAACAGCTTATCTCTGAAACAGTCTAAAGATGCACATCACCGATTCAAAAATAAGAGCAAACATTCGTGTAAAAGAGGCACGAGGTGCCGTGCTGATGCCTTTAAGCATCAGAAGCTTCAGAAGCAATTTTGCTTCAGAAGCAATTAACAATTGTATTAGCCCTTATACTTTGAAAGTCAACTTTCCAAATCTTAACCCATGCAGTCTGTCTGCGTGTCAAAGAACGGACAGATTCAGCTCCTTTCTGCTGCTCACAGCCTTTTTATTCCATAAATGAACTTACTGATCTCATCAGGTTACAATGATGCTAATTCAAAACTCCTGTCTGCAAAGAGGCTATCAGGATTGGGAAGGTTTACCTTTCACCCTCACTCATTGGCCAGGACACTGCCAACAAAAGTACGGAAGAACTCCGCTTCAATTACAGCACCTTTTGGAAAAAAAAAAAAGGTCAGATCAAAAGTCACAGGGACTTGAGAAAAGAAAGGGAAGAGAATATTCTTCTATTAATTAAAAAAAAAAAAAAAAAAAGAGGGAACCTGAAGGTTATCCCATGCACCAGGGCCAGGAAAGCTGAATGCCCTCACAACCAGACTTTCCTTCCTGTTGTCAGGTCACAGGAATTTAAGTATGTTCCTCTCCTCTTCCCAGGCAGAAGCGAGGGCTCGCTGCACACTGCCTGCGAGGAACAAAGCCTTCTGCCTTCATTCAGCTCTTGGGTATCCACTGAAATGCACTGTTTGAACACCGAGCATGAGCAGGAAAAAGAAAAAGTTTGGTGGTAGAAAGGGAGTGTGCAAACAAACAGAGGAAGAACAGTTTACAGAAAGGGGAGGAAGAGCATATAAAAGACCGAGATTTACGCTACTGCATAGAATCAGAGCAAGAAAAAAAAAAAATCTTCAATCTGTCATTTTAAACGCTACGTGAAAGGAGCACTACACAGTGAGAAGCACGTTCTGTTTTGCTTAAGCTGCCGAGTCCCAAATGCCCCTTCGGGTCCTGCACGTGAAACGCCCTTCCGAAGCACTTTCACTTCACTCCGTATTTTTCCGCTCAGACTTCAAGCCTTCAAAACCGAACGCACCACGAAGCACCCGAAAGCGCCGCGGAACAAGCAGCCGTCCCACCATCCCAGCTTCCAAACCAACGCCTACCGGTAAAACAACCGCGGTTTGCCTCGGGGCTTCTGAGGAGGAACACAGAAGGCTCCAAGAAGGATCCGAGCACCGCGCCGCCTTCCAGCCGCCGAGCTGAGGCCGTTCCTCGCTAGCGGAACTACCGCAGCGCCGCCGCGTCCTCCGCGAAGCGCCGCGCGGCGTCACCGAGCCCAACAACGGGGCCGCGCGACACGGCGGCCCGCGCCCGCCACTGAAACCCGAAGGCCGCAAGAAGCGCTGTACCCCGCCTCCCGAAGTCCCGAGACCACGCGGGCCGACGGCCCGGAGCACCGAGCGGAGGCCACAGGAACGGCCGCGAGCGAGCGAGGGCGGGCGGAGCACGAAGAGCCGCGGGAGGGCGGCCGGCGGGAGGCTGGGGGGTTCGGCGGGCAGCGCCCCGAGAGCGGCGCGGCGGCACTCGTGGTCCCGGGCCGCGAGATCCTGCGGACCACGAGCGACGCCGACCGAGAACCCAGCCGGCCGCCCCCGGAAGGAGAGGAGGAACCGGGGAGGGGAGCGGAGCAGCAGCAGGAGGACGGGCGCCGCGGCCCCACTCACCGGGCCGGTCCCTGGAGCGGAGACGGCAGCAGGAGCCAGGCATTCAAAATGGCGGCGGATCGGCCTCAGCACCGATACCGCAGGCGGAGGGATCCGCGCACCAGACCGCTCCTCTCAACCTCCCGGCCTTTGCCGGCGTCGGTTCCGAAAAACGGTCAGGCAGCCCCAGCCGCGGGGGCGCCAAGCGAGCGCGAGACTAGCGGCGGCGAGGCAGAAAAGGCCCCGCGCACTATTTTTCCCGGCGGAAGCACACACGGCATCGGCTCTCGAAGAGAAGCGCGAGCCCCGTGGCAGTCGCTGATGACGTCAGGCGCGGGGCGGTCCCGCGGAGCGCTGCCCCGTGGCGCGGCCCTGTGGGCGGCGCGGCGGAAAGGAGGCGGCGGCCCCGGGGCGGGGCTTCGGGCGGGTGCTGCCGCAGAGTGGAATGCTTGGAAGGTGCGAACTTCACGTACGGGCGGATCGTTCTGAGAGGACGGGACGCGGCGGGACCCGCGTACGCCCTCCTTATGGTGGCGGTCACGTTAAGAGCACGCTCCGGCATTGCCGATGTACCGCGGGTAAATCGCTGTGCCGCCCGTTCTGCCAACAGGAAGGGCCGCGCGACAGCCGAACGTCCCGGGTCGTTTTTGTTTAACGGTTTCAGGGAGAAGGAAATAAAGTGCAACGACTGCACAGCGCGCGCCGGGGGCTGCGGGGAGCGGAGCGCGGCGGAGCCGGAGGGGCTCAGCGCACGGCAACGAGAGGGGGATGTCGGGGGACGCTGCGCTCGGCCCAGTTCTCCCCCACGCAGCCTCGGACCTTTTGTCGCCACAAAGATCAATGAACGCCACGAAACGAAGAACGGGAGCCGAGGCAGCACCGGAAGCGGCGCCCGCCGGAGCGCGGGGCGAGAAAGGGCCGGGGGGATAGCGACGAATCCCGGAATGGCGATCGGCGCGCGAACCACCCCGGGCCGCCGCCGAACCGCCCACACCGGGGTCGGCCGCGCTCCCGGGACGGTGTTTCTCCTCCGAACCGGCGCCTCACCCGCCCCCGGGCCGCTCGGAGCCGGCCGCGCTCTCTCCCGGCGGCGGTCCGCCCCCGTTCTCTCGGTCGGCACCCTGTGCTCGCCTCCTGTCACCGCGGCAACCGGCGCTACGGGCGCCCCTCGGCGTCACCGCCACTTCCTCCGGCAGCCCATGAGGCGCTTCCGGCGCGCGGGGCCGTGACGTCATCACTGCGCGCGGCGGCGCGGGGAGGGGCCGGGCCGGAGGCGGCCGCGGGCGGCGGTGGGGCCGATGGGGGTCGCGGAGGAGGAGCCGGGCGATGGCGGGTG